>NW_024387223.1:530966-601489 GCF_900408965.1 Simochromis diagramma | reverse complement strand
TTTGCACTCAAAGACTCAATCAGTTTTATATCCACTTTTGACTCAATCGTGCTCAGGAGTCATAACAGAAACATGTACTGCATTCATTAATATTACACTGCAGTGTCACCCAGGTTCCTACTGTTTTTATGCATGCGCTCCATCTACACTCAGAGGGGCATCAGTGAGTCATGTTAATAGTACAGAGTTGAGGGGATTTAAGGAGTGATGGCTGAAGTAAATGTAGATTTTCTATTATCAGCAGTGTCGGAAGGACGAATCAATAATAATAATAATAATAATAATAATAATAATAATAATAAACCTTTAGAGCAGTTTGTCCATGTTTGTCTGACACCGCTTTAAAGTGAATGAAAGCACCAGCTGCTGCCTCTACAGGTGAGGATGAGTAATGCGGTTATAAACTGTTTCTTATACAGTAAACTCTTCACAGCTTCATTATACAAACTGTTATGTAAACGTATGTGAGTACATTTAAAAACTAACATCCACTTTCTCACATGACAGAAAAGTTTGGTGACAGGAGACCTGCGTCCTCTCTGTGAGTGGCCCAACCTAAAGCAGCTCTAACTTCTAACAGCGCATCACAGCGGGTAAGAAATAAATCGCTAGGATTTTAAAATAAAACTCACCTGCCCAGGTAAAGCCCACGAGGGAGACAGACAGTAAAGTCCAGCAGAGCCACGGAGATGTTACAGCAAACATGTTTCATGAAGCACAGTCAGACTACACGAACGGGTTTATGTTGGAAGAGCCGGTGCACCGGTGTGTTGACAGGACAGGGGCCCGTTCTTCGTACGTCGCTTACTACATCCAAGATCAAATGACACATCCAAGACCAAACCATCGCGCTAACCGTGAGCTCGCTAATCCGGTTCTCCGAACACACCTGTTGTTGACGATTAGTATAGCTGGATGAAGTAATGTGAGATCACTGGGTGGCTTAACAGGGGCTACGCATCGATAGTAGAAACATTGATCGGCAACCCTCTGATTGGTCGGCGAAAATGTCGAAGGAGCGCGCTCGGTATTTTTCGGCAGCAGAGCAAGCACTCTTGAGTGAAGGATTTCAGGAGTTTCAGAGTTTAATCAGAATCCAAGGGAACACTGCAAAGGCTGCAAAAGCAAGGAGAGAGGGCTGGCAGAAAGTTGCTGACAAATTAAACTCGTAGGTAATTTAATAATAATAATAATAATGGAGTGGATTGATATAGCGCTTTTCAAGGCACCCAAAGCGCTTTACAATACCACTATTCAGTCACTCTCACATTCACACACTGGTGGAGGTAAGCTACGGTTGTAGCCACAGCTGCCCTGGGGCAGACTGACAGAAGCCAGGCTGCCATATCGCGCCATCGGCCCCTCTGGCCAACACCAGTAGGCGGTAGGGTAAATTTATTATATTACACTATATTATCCAATATTATATTACATTACATTATATTATAATATGTCATATTATATCCCCTTTCACATTAGAGCCACAACAGGACCCACTAGAACATGGAAACAAGTAAAAGTGAAATATAAGAATATGCTACAGAATGGTAATATTTATCTCTTATATTGCTTTTCGTCTCTTGGAAAGAGACCCTGAAATAATCTGTTTGTTTATAACAGCAACCAAGAAAAGGGCAGAGCAAAAAAAGACAGGTGGTGGTCCTGCACCCCCTCGTCAACAAGTTGGTTAAGTAAATAATATCCTCACGGGAAAATTGATATCTCTCTATGAGCACACTGTCGCGCTGAGCTAAAGGATCCTGTCTGTCCCGCAATATACGCTGAATTCTGAGGACTCTCCTTATTAGGGATGGGTACCGGTGTCCGGTGCCATGATGGCACCGGTTCTGACATAAACGGTAGTAACCAGACCGAAAAGCAGCGCACATTTCGGTGCTTTATTTCGGTGCCTTTTTTTCCTGAGCTGTGATAAACTTCTAGCCAATCATTTTACGTTTCCCAGGATAGTAGGCGGGGCCAGGTACGTACGTTCAGTTAGAGCAGAGCTACAGATTAAAAATGTCCAAGGCGAAGCGGTCAAAAGTCTGGCTGTACTTCACAGCAAAATATGCAAACTCAGCAGCAACAAGTGCTTTAAGCTGATACTGTGATACTGTCAAAGGAGGTAACACCAAGAATCCGATGAAACACCTGGCGACGCATAGCGTTTTTTTTAAAAGCCGAGAAATGAGCCGTATTTGATAGCTTGCTGCGAGACCTCACACCGTGCACGTTGGGTGGGTTGCCAGTTATCGGACCCGGAGCAACATCCCCCAAAAACCCGAAGAATAGAGTCCTGGCCCCTAGCCCTGCCAGTGTAGCAGGGATGATGATGGCAGCAGAAGCCGTTCTTCTCTGCGTGAGTAGCTTAATGTTGTTCGAGTGTAATTTACGTTGAGTAGGCTAACCAAGTTATTACATTAATGCATGTAAAGTGAACTAGCAAACATGATCATAGCTACATGCGGCTGTCTTCTTGTTTGATGGCAGATACTCCCTTCACCCTGGACAAAAAGGCTAAAATGACCAAAGAAAAAGTGGGAAACAGTTAAACATGAGAGGTTTTTGGACAAAGTTTGTGTTTTTTTTCCATTGATTAAGCACTGCTTCCAGCCAAGAGTGATACCATATATGCCCTATAGCTGCAGAGAAGGCTAACATTGTTATCTTTTTACTAAAAAAAAAAACAAAACAGCTGAACATGAGAGGTTTTTGGACAAAGTTTGTGTTCTCCATTCTTTAAGCACCGGTTTGAGCACCGTTTGAGCACCGGCACCGTTTCAAAAGTACCGATTTGGCACCGGTATCGGATAAAACCTAAACGATACCCATCCCTAATATTTATTTATGGTGAAACAGTGGTGGAATATCGCTGTTGCTTTCGTATAAATGAAGCGGACATACCTGCGTGGCCGCGATCTAATCCTGTTTACATAAAGTAAGCCTGCTCCCGAGCAGGTTTATGCTTACGGCTCTGTTGCTATGACAGCAAGTCCCGGATGAGCTTCGGGGAACCGAACGATCCAGGATCACGCGAAATCGTCAACAATCAAATCCAGCTAACTTACTTAGCGAGGTACGAAGAACGGGCCCCAGCACACCGGTTTGCGTTTTGTTATCTTGGCCTTGGATTTGATAAGGCTGCTGTCAATCATTCATTGTCTCGTTTACATTGGAAGAGACTCCTCCCACTTCCGTTTTGAATCCTGACGCTATGGACTACTTGCACTAACACTTCCGCGTTCTATGTAGTCCTGCCCCAGTGCTTCCGGTGCGGTTAAACCATGGCGACGTTCTACACTCGCTGCCTACAAGAGCTCCCAAAATTGAACATCACCGATGTTCATCGGATTTGCAGAGTGACGACTACCCCCGCCAGCAAATTAGATAAAGGATTTAAGTTATATGCTGCATCATATATACACAACTATGAAGGTAAGAAAACGTAAATTAACCGACAAAGAAACGCTAGCTAATGTCAAATGCAAACACTACGTTACTCCGCTATGTCCTTCATTTGATGTCAGTTCTCTACATTACATGTTTTCTTAAACGGTGTTTTATGTCGTCCTAAACTATACTTGAGGTTTTCTTAACTAATGTCACTTTTGTAGTTAGACACTGTTATAATGGCGTTAGGTAGTTGGCTAACTATGGAGGTAGTTAACTACCTAATGCTACTCTTGCTAAGTGTAAAATATATATGTTTAAGACGTGCTGACATGAGTAATACAGAAATAATGCTAATGGTACTTGTATCTTTATTCAGTGTCCAATAAAGACAGGTTGTCAGGGGAGGTCGGTGTGAGAGCCCTGTGCTACAGGTCAATGAGGAAGAGTGAGGCACCACACAGACTAAGTGTAGGCAGGAAGCTGTGTAAAGTTGTTAATCCCCGTTCAGTGGGGTTCAGTTCATTTAAGCATTAGTTAAGTTCATTCCTAAAGGCCCATCAACTTGAATGTTTTCCTTGTCTCCCTGCTTTATCACTCCTAATTTGACTAGTCAGATAGTTAAATCAACGTGTGTTTGGGTGATCAGAAACATTTGACAACAAGTTAATACTGCAAATATACACAATCTAAGTTATTACAGTTATCAAGCATGGTTAAGTTGTTTTAATAGGGAGAGAAGGAAACACTAAGCATTCAGGAGGGTGCGTAACCATAACACTGAACTATGTTCCTGTTCGGCTCCTCCATGAAGATGTTACATTTTTAATTTTCGTTCTTTCTTCTTAGATTAAGCTTCTGGATTCATCGCCGGTGATACTGACACATAGCCAGTGCTCCTGTGTGGCAGGCGCTGTTATGTGCAATCACACAGTGGCACTGCTCTTCCAAACAGCACACTACTCACAACTCAGAGTGCCGGTTGTCCCCCCTGTGCATAGCTGCACGGAATCTGAACAGCAATGGCACAAGCCACGGACAGTGGTAATTTAAATGAGGTTAAAGTTTTTGAATTAGTCCATGTTTACATATGAACAGCAACACCATCCATAGTAAATGTGTCTTCTGTTAGGGTGTGAGGCCAGGACCCATCAACTCCATGATCTTCACTAAGCCGGTACCAAATAGAATGGCCCAGACTGGAGTACGGTAATTACATTTGTAAAATTTGGTTTCACGTGTTACAAATGTATGTTGCTATTTTTTTTCATACATACATGTGTCAGAATAGGTATTAATTTACATACAACATTACACTTTCTGAAGACGGCTAACTCAGTCATGTACATATACATCCCAGTCTCTAACTTATGCACCACTGTTTTACACCTTTTAGTTTTTAGTTTAGTTGTTGTTCAGTATAACAACCTTCTTCCTTACATTATTGTCATTGATGTTTTCTTTAGGAGTGGCTTCTACAGAGGCATGGTGGGTCCGTTACCAGATCCCTGCTTGTTCAGAATAACGGAGGCATATGCAAAATTTAATATTGAGGACAGGCCACTTGTGACCACAATGAACATGAGACCTGACAAGCCCCTTGTGGAAAGTGCCTTTGGGCTGGTGCAGGAGGGCAGTGTTCTGTCATATCAGCAGCCGGTTTTGACAACCCGGTACATCACACTACACCGCGATGCACCACCAACACCGCACTTGCCTCTGGAGGGGTATGACATCTTGCCATCAGATTGTGTGTTTGTGTGCTCAGAAGAAGAGCTTCTGCATCTGAAAAGCTTGTCTGTAACTCTGGAAATGGCTCACAAAATAGAGGAAGCTACACGTGAGCAAAGCTCTTCGTCTGAGTGGCATCAGCTCCGCAGGCCCAGAGTGACTGCCTCTAGGTTTCGGGAGGTGTGTCACGTCAGAGGCCAGAGCTCGGCCGACTCACTAGCAGAGCGTATATTGAAGGGAACAAGGCAGACAGCAGACATGAGGAGAGGAACTGAGATGGAGCCTGCAATAGCAGCAGAGTATAGTAGGCTAATGAATGTTAACTACTCACCCTGTGGTCTGGTCATTCACCCCATTGCCCCCTGGCTTGCTGCATCTCCTGATGGTGTTGTTTTTGACCCCAATGAATACCCCCAGTTTGGCTTCGTCGAATTCAAATGTCCCAATGTACAAAACTTTATTGACTGCAAATATGTGCAGATGGAATGTGGTACCCCTAAACTAAAAAAGAGCCACGCATATTACTGGCAAGTGCAAGGACAACTGCTCATCAGTGGGATGCAGTGGTGTGACTTTGTTGTATGGGCACAAGAGGACTACCTAGTGCAAAGAATATACATGGATACAGATGTGCACAATGCAATCAGAGAAAAGGCAGACTATTTCTTTTTTTACATATATATGCCAAGATACCTGTGTTTGAAAAAATTAACAGTGAAAACATAGCAAAAAGAAAAAAAGATCCTTCAGGCTGGCTGGAACAAAATAACTGATGTTTTATTTTCAATATATTTCATGAATTCTTTTGTTGTTACATGTTACCTTTATGTGACATCAATAAACTGTTATTTAAGCAATGGCATCAATTTAATTTTTAAAAACACACATTAAAACGTTGAATTTGTGCAGAACTTATTTACATGGTAAGTATTTAAAACTCCATGCCTAGCATACTGATATACATTTAGACAATAACACAACTGAACTGTAGAAAATGACAAATGGTATTTTTGATGTTCCAAAAGCTCAGTGTCACTTATGATTTTAAAACGATTTAGTGATTTACTTTATAATTTTGATAAACAGTTTTGTTGAATCTGAATAGTAATATAGTAGTATAATTAAACAGTATTATTAACATTAAACATTTGCAATGAATATGAATTATCAATAACTGAAACTCAACTCATCCATCTTGTCTCACTTAACCCATTTTTTAACTAATGCTGTGTTCTGGTAATTTGACAGCATACATGCCACTGCAAACAGTTGGTTGATATTATAAACATGTGACATAGTAATGATGCTATCAAAAAGTTTGTTCTGTTTGATCCTCCTAATGACTCGCTCCACATGTACCCTGAGTCTGGCTATGGCCTGCGTCTCCTTAACCTGGTATGCTGGCATCTGCTTCTGCTTAGATAGAAAAGGGGGGCGGTACACTTTGCATTTACAAGAATCAGTGATTAGGAAGCCCTTATCTACCATCACTGCCATGTCTTCAGTCAACTTCTCAGCAATGCCTGATTGTTTGAATAGTTCCTTGTCACTAACCGAACCAGCATACAGATCAGAGATGAATGTGACTGGACCATGTGGAGCTATGCCAACCAGGGCTTTCATCATACAGTGGGATTTGTACGAAGAGTACATTTCACTTTGGAGAAGTGGTGAGGATGGTGTCTGACACCTCAGCTCTGTACAGTCAAGGATCATCTGGGTGTCTGAGAAATCTTTGAATTCCTCAGGGAGGTAAGCTTGCACTTCTTCACGTGTAAGCCAGATGCACTGAGACCCCAGTGCAGTGGCAAGAAAATTTGTCCATGTTGCAATAATGCGGCTCACTGTGGACTGGTGTATGCTAAATCGGTGTGCCAGGTCCCTCTCCTTCAAACCAACTGACAGGAAAACCAGGAAAAGAAAAAACTCGTCAATTGGCTGTAGCAGCTGCCTCTGGAAGGTGAAAACAAAAGGGAAAATGTTACTCCTTAAGCTATGAACTAGTAAAATTATTCTTTTCTTGGCTAAATGTTTTGTAATGGTTAGGCATACCATACTGTACCATGGGGTAAACAATGAGGTGCTGTAGTGCACAGGTGTATGTATGTAAAGGATACTGAGTCTAGCATACATACACCTGTGTATGTATGCTACTGTACATAATGTAATGTTATTGTACATAAATACAATAACATTACACCTCTAGTTCTAACTACCAACAAACCCATAACTTACCGTTGATGTGCGTGCAGGTGTCAACACTTCTTCGTTCCGATTGGCAGCTGACTTGGCTCTTGAAGCCCGGATCATTTTATAGATGCAAGGCTCAATCAAAACCCAGAATGCCATCAAATGATCATAGCTTGGAAATCTATTCACGAGAGAGACATACATCGTGTCAATCATTAATTAACATTACACACTGACATAAAAATAATGTGAACTGTGACAAATATGCTAATGGTATGCTGTATAAAATTGTCTGATTAAGAGTCTATTTGGTGTTGTATTTTACCTGTAGCATTAGGATATCGTTTAAATACTAAAGCATCTACATAAAACATACAATCAGCAGAGAAAAAGTAAATTTCTATTGTGTTTCATTAAGACTGGAAACGCTTGAAATTTAACTGATGGTGACCTTGGTATATTTTAAACAGTTAGCTTGAATAGAACTTCGATGTACCTGGTATAGAATTGGATGTCAGTGTCGGAGCCAGCAAAACGCTGTAACCCAAATTCTCGCTGGACACGTAACTCCTGTATTTCCTTCCTCAGAGTCTCCACGTCTTCGGACAGGTCTTCTGCAGCTGATGCAGATATGTCCAATGCAGACGGCTCGGGGACTGAGCAGTAGTCATGATCTCTTGTAAGACTGTGCTCTTCTTGATCGTCAGGAGGAACTAGTTCAGAGCGTCGCTCCGTTCTCTCCCAAACACTACGCCGCGGTGGTTCAACTTTATAGCCATTCCACTCAAAAAGTGTTGGTACAGCACCTTTAATAAGCCTCCTTCGACCATCGAGGGTTGTTGGCTCTATGAGTTGATCACTGGCAAAGTGTCTGCAGCAGACCCTGGTGTGAGAGGTGATCGTGAAATGATCCCGGCGTATGTTTACCAGCCATTGTCTTCTCAAGTCGGAATGGGTCGGAAAGGCATGAAAACTTAGTATGCCGTTAAATTTGGCTGAAGCTGAACAAAGTGGGACACAGCAATGCTCGGAGTATTTCTTCTCCTGTTTTTGAAAATGTTCTGTTTTAAATACTTTCCTTTTTATACTCATTCTGAAGCGACATTAGCATAGCTACCGATAGATAAGCAAACGTACCGGAAACGCACAAGCGGTACTATTTGGAAACGGAAATACGTCACATGCCCTAGTGCAAGTAGTCTATTGAAGGACTTCCTGTATGACTGTTGTCGGCTTTTTGGCGCCAATCGGGAGAGGTTGGTGCGGGTGCTGTAATAGAGCTTATGGAAGTTTATTTTTTTATTAGCAGCCCCCTTGATAAAGGCACAAGGTATGTTTATGATGTAAATAAGTACATGCTTAAATATTTTGGGTGACGGAAACTGCATTTGTCACATTTAGACTGCAGGACTGGCGAACCTGAAATCCCCGCCCATGCACTAGTGATGGGTCGGTCGCGAACGAAATGGCTCTTATTCATGCAGGTCCATAAGACAGAGAATGTGCATGTTCTTTTTGTTTTTATATTATAATTTATATTTAATTGTGTTGTGGTTTGCAGTGTTTTGTGTTGTTTCACTTTAAATTTGTAAAAGGAAACAGCTGAAAATTTAAATAGTTAAAAGTTGAAATGTGAATAGTTGATTTTTGTATTATATGATTTATTTATTACATTTTATGTGGAGTGAATAAATAAAAGTCTATTTACGGTGCCCCCTACAGACAAAGCACATACATACATACATACACATATAAACTTCAAATCAGGTACGAACCCTGAAGCACGTAAAAACTCTAAAACACATAAAAACTCAAAACACGTACAAAAGACAACAGAAGTGCTCCAGGATGCTGGGCGCAGTGTTGAGCTTTTGTTACCTAGTGGCTACACAAGCCAGCAAGTACCAACGACCTGATTTGGTGTGTGGTAGTAACAGGTAAATGAACATTATTATTTTTTGAATTATTTGACTATATATGAATGCTTGTGTATAAATACACAAACAATACACATATGCTTTCATGCTTTCAATTGTGTAATTTAAGGGATCTAGTAGCTCTGTTTTGGAAGTTCAGTTCATGCTAGAAATGTGTTTTGGAGTTTGTACGTGTTTTGTCTCTAGGAAAAGGTCCCATGTTGCAGCAAATAAAATGCTCTGTTGAAAGTAGAAAAAGTGAAGTGACCCTGTGCACGAGAAAATGCTAACTTCCTGGTTTGAGACCGGATGTGGGTTTGTACATTTCCGGTAGCTTTACTTTGCAGTCAATCGCTACTGCGAAGATTGACTACAAAATCGTGTCCAAAATACAAAAACGGAAAGATTGCATTAAGTTACAAAGAGCAGAAGGTGGGAACACTCACCATTACTGTGTCATTAAAAAAAAAAAAATTTAACGTTTGAAGAGTGTGGATTGATCAGTTGTTTACATCACTCAACACAAGCAGAACTGCATTACAAAATGAAAAGACACATCGTCCACATTCAGAAGTATCTCTGTATAGTGACAGTTCTTATGATTTAAACAGGCAAATGTTCAGCATTCAAACTACAGGTGAAGAATAGTCAAAGCCAGATGTTTCCCCCGTTATGTTGATATCAGCTAGTCAAGTACACACCTACACATCATATCAACAAACCGTGAAAAAAAAGCCACAGGATATAAAAAAAAAGTAAATAAATGATGCTGGTAAGGGTCTCTATATATTAGTATTTACCAAGGGTATTTTGTGACTTACCTATTTTGGGCGATCGTGGCTCAAGAGTTGGGAGTTCGCCTTGTAATCGGAAGGTTGCCGGTTCGAGCTCCGGCTCGGACAGGCTCGGTCGTTGTGTCCTTGGGCAAGACACTTCACCCGTTGCCTACTGGTGGTGGTCAGAGGGCCTGGTGGTGCCAGTGTCCGGCAGCCTCGCCTCTGTCAGTGCGCCCCAGGGTGGCTGTGACTACAATGTAGCTTGACTGGATATGTAAAGCGCTTTGGGGTCCTTAGGGACTAGTAAAGCGCTATATAAATACAGGCCATTTACCATTTGCCTTCAAAATTACAGTGGTCCCTCGCTATAACACGGTTAACCTTTCGCGGCCTTGCTGTTTTGCAGAATTTTTCTTTTTGTTGTGTGTAAATTTGCATGTCTTTTTTGTCCTTCTACAGAGCCTTGTGTTCTGGGTCCTGATCGGCTGTAGATCATTGTCGACTTCCTCTGTGCCAGCTCGCCTGTACAGGACAGAATCGCTACATCGATCACTAGCAGTAAGTTTTCTCCCCAACAAAATCAATGTCGACAAAATGTTTTGCACCGTCAAAGGCACCTGCGGTAGCACCCAAAACGCAGAGGAAGATGTTATTCATCGCACAAAAAGTTTGACTTCTTGTTGGACACCCGCGATAAACGAGGGACCACTATACAAATACTGAGAAATATAACATTTGAATGCTTTCTCTCTTTTGCTCTGAGGCGCGGGGAAAAAAAAATATTGACAAGACGATGAACATCATCTACAGATATATTCAGTAAATGCCCAAGACATCTAGAGAAATGTAAATCGCCGCTTGATTCATCCATTTGGTCGACTTGTTTTGGAAAACCCGACCGTAAACAAGGAGCGAATATAAACAAAGCCCTCTACAGGAGTTTCCCCACCGGAAGTAGCATATGCTAAGGTGCACAAAAACTGTCATTTCGGCACTCAGCAGCTTCCTGTTTTCACAAATAATTAAAGCTGACATCGAAGGAGATTTCTTGCAAAAATGGTCGTAAATCAGCAGGTGGGAATACGCTTAAGTTGTATTTCGTCAATTTTGGCAGTGGTGGTTGCAATTTCTAGTAAAACTGGGCAAGAGGATTGAGGATGCGGAACAAGGAAGTGTAAAAAGAAGGAGAAGATGAAAAAAAAAATAGTGTTCAAGAAAGAAGGGGGGTGAGAGTGTAAGGATGTGATAAGATTCGTGAGAGGAAAAGTATGGAAAAAAAAGGAAAAGAAAAATGTAATTGAAGGTGTGTGTATTTTCTTTCTGTAACAATGGAAAACACAATCTAATATAAACATGCACAAACTAAGGAGAAACATTTGTGTGGAGTCCAGCAACACATTATTTGCATTACAAATCACTGTGTGTACTTCACAGTTCATTTTATTGCCACATTTAGAGGACAGTGGTGACGCCTGAGGCAACAAATGTAAAACATTTCGTCAACCTTTATGTAAACTTCAGAAAACAGCAATCGGGATCGTTAATTAAGACGGATGTAAAGAGCACACTTCTGTTTTTGTGGTCAAGTACCTTGAAGTCCATGGACATCATAAAATATAAAACTACACACATCATGTATAAACACATATAACGTTACCAGAAGATCATTGTCATATAGAGATAAGCAGTGTAGCCACATTTACCCATAATGAAATACTTTGGCTCGTGCTCCTCAGCTTTACATGAGCTTATAGAGGTATGCACGGACAGTTTATGTCTGACAATATTTTCACGGACCGGCCTTTAAAGTGTCGCAGATAAATACAACAAAATAAAACCAGTACCGTTACCAAAATAGAAGATTTATTCATAACACACGGCAAAAGACCCAGGAAAACCAAGTTAACAATAAAAAACAATTAAAAACCCTGAAAACCATCAATTTTCCACCCAAGCCTCAACCCCCCGTCCCAACCCCCCGGTACTGGGACGGGGGGTTGGGGAGGGCTGTGCTAGTTTACTAATGTTCAGGCGACGTTTGACACAGAAAACTCGTTGAAACCTGCTTTTGGAAGGATGTGAAACAGTGAATATAATCAGATAGTAGATCTAACTTACTCCCGAATTAGAGCTGTCATTATATTTATACATAGATGTTTTTATTTAGAGTGCATACAAGTGCTAATGATGGTGGTGAATGGAGTATGGATCGTAGTGTCGGGACCGATAAGCATGTGTATGCTATATCATGTTTGTTTGCACATGTGTAAGTGTACTATATGCAGGTGAGAAAATTCAGGGCAGAGTCTGTTTGCCCAGAAATGCAGGTTTACAGAAGCTGGAGTTGAATATTTATTTTGAATATTTTGTACTTTGAATGATACACTGGCACAAACATGTATGTGTGTATTTGTGTCTGTGGTGTGTCTGTTGACCATTTACCCTGATGTGCTGGACCCAGCGTGTATACTTCTCTGCCTGTAGCTCCTCACTCTGATTGGCTGCTGTACAAGTGAACAGTTATACTCAGACTTCTGTATCCTCCCTGCTTTGTGTTGTTTCCTCTTTCAGACCATAAACCTATCACAGCTGAGTCTGGACAGAACATCACTCTGACATGTCGAGCTCCAAACAAGAACATCACTGCCATAGAGTGGAAAAGAGCTGACCTGGGAGTGGAATACATCCTTGTGTATCGGCAAAAGCACTTTGATACCACCAAGCAGCATCAATCTTTTAAGAACCGGGTGGATCTGCAGGACAGACAAATGAAGGATGGAGACATGTCTTTGATTGTGAACAATGTGACGACTACTGATAATGGAACATACGAGTGTCGAGTCTACACAAGAGGAGAAAATCAAATAATGCTCCAGAGACGCTCATATGCAGCATAAACCTGAGTGTTGTTGTTCCTCCAGGTGAGTGAGTAGAGTTGAGTGTGTGTGTGATCAGAGGTGAAGCTGCTTCCTGGTTGTTGATGTTTGTTTCTAAAGATGTTGTTGATGAGACTTTGTAGAAAGCAGCTGGTCTGAGTGATGTGATCAGAGTGCAGTAGATAATGTCTGACAGCAGTTTGAAGAGCAAATGGATTCTGTTCTGTTCTTCACTCATCACCTACCTGACAGCTGACACCTCACACCTGTTTCTCACCTGCAGGTCAGACAGGAGGACTCACAGAGGATGGAGGGAAGGAGGATGGAGGGAAGCAGGATAAAGTCAACAGACATTATGGGCTGGTAGCTTCTGGGTTGTTACTTCTTGTCCTCCTTGTTGCTCTCGTGATCGCTTCAAAATTGCCAAACAGAAATTCATCCAATCATCTTCCTTCTGATGAACCAGCTGACATCTGTTCTGAAATCAGAGTGTCAGCAGGATGAAAACAGCAGCCTGGTACAACATCAAGTCTTACATGGTACTTATGCAGCCTTTTTACTGTTTGGACCCTCAAAGCACTTTGTTGCTACACCACTCAAGATGGCGGCGCACACTGTTGCAGCAGCTTACAGCTCTCTGTCTCAGTACTCTTTTCTTTAGTTGCTTAGTTTGTACATCCTTCTCATTTCTTTTTGCACTATCAGTTTCTATCGGTAAACACGGAGCTCTCTATGCTACTGAACACCATCAACAGCAGCGGGACGGTGTTCACGTAACTGCAGGTGATTTTAATAAGGCCAGCATGAAGACTACTCCCAAAGATCCATCAGCATGTGAAATGTCCCACCAGGGGAGAGATCACTCTACATCATGTTTACTCCAGCATGGAGCCATACCCCTCTCCCACTACGACCAGTCGGACCACCTCTCCCTCCTGCTCTCCCCAGCCTACTCCCCCCTCAGACGCAGTGCCAGGCCCACCACAAAGACTGTTACAGCCTGGCCTGAAAGCTACAGGACTGCTTCACACAGACAGACTGGGACATATTTGAACACCAGGAGCTAAAACCTTTCACAGCACTGGACTATATCAAGTTCTTTGCAAATGTGACTGTGGACAAAAGCATTCGGGTTTTCCCAACATGTTCAGCCTGCTTCCTCAGGGATGCTACAGGTGCATCAGTACAAAAACCCACAGACTCAAACAGTTTCTTCCCTAAAGCCATAACCACCCTGAACTCACACATGCACCAATAACAGTTACACCACTGTGCAATCCCAAATTCTATGTGCAATAACCCGAACTGTATATACAAAACACTATTTATCTACTGTTGTTACACCAGATTGTATATTTGTACATTTTATATATTTGTTCCTGTTAATACTGTTTATATCTTAAAAGAACCCCCCCCCCCCCCCCCCCACACACACACACACACATATATATGTTTGCACTGGGTCGGAGATGCTCTGTATCTCATTGTACTCAGCAAACTCCCTGAAACAGGACCTGGGAGATGTATCTGGACCTTCAGCTGATCTTATCCTTCATCTTGGTTCTTGGTGCAGCACCTTAGTTCATCCTGAACATAAAACCTAAAGCACAGTGTTCTCGCCTCATTGTGAAACTCTACAGAGGCACTGTTAGATTTTCATGGTAGTCAAAGGAGCTTGCAAAAGAAAGCGTCTGGACTTCTTTAAGTTGCTTGAAGACGTTCACCTCTCATCCGAGAAGCTTCTTCAGTTCTAAGGTCAAATGGTGGAGAGTCCCAGATCTTTGCAAGCTCCTTGACTACGATGACCTGGATGACTGAGAAGCTTCACAGACATTTTCATTGTAAGTCAACATGACCACAGCATTAGATCCAGATCAGGTCTTTGCTTCACAGACAGTCATCTGATCGTATCGAGGATATTTGGTTGTTTGGAGGTATTTCAGCTGAACGTCACTGACAACTTAGGACCACTGAGGTGTTTCAGAGTTCATCTACATTAGGACTCACTGTTCACCTGCACTCTCTGTTCCTCTACACTAGTATCAACACAAATCATCATGTTTTAGTTACTGAGACTTTGGGAAAGAGTGTGAACATTTCTACGATTGTAGCCTTTTTCAGGATATAGCTTTTTAATAACTGTTGTTAATAAAGGGTAAATATTTATTTTCTGTTGGGATTAAAATGATTGTCTTCCAGATGTTTTGATGTAACATTTCAGATGTTTTGTGATTAAAATCTTTGGGTGCTGTAAAATTAAACATTTGCATGTGTGTTTGATGTTTACAGATGTGACTGCATGTTAACTGTAGTTTGATGCGTTTGCTGATTTGCTGACTTTGTTCTTTTAAATGTCAGGATAAATTTCTCCTCAGTTCATCAAATATTTACACTGAAGGAGGAACTTGACATTTTTCACACTCCTGTGTTTGTTAAAGTGGAAACTGTAAGTGGTATATTTTTTTACCCTCTGTTTAAAAAAGAGGAACATCAACTGTTAGTCAGCTTTAGAAAGTTCATATCTAGAAAGCATAATTGAAATCCTTTGGGTTTTGAAATCAGAGCTGAAAAGTTTTCACTTTATTACACAGCAGTCATAAACCCTGCCTGGTCCTGACTAATGTTGGAAGCAAAACAGGTTTGACCAGGTTGGAAGTTGAGTGGGAGACTGTGGGGAACACCAGGAGTGCACAACATGTGAAAAGTATTTACAGAAGATATTTTGTGAAGTTTATTTCTGTCCGTTTGACGTTTCCTCCATACTGGATACAAAACAGCTGCTGCATCGTCACCGAGTCTTACAAACTCTCCCTGGTGCTCACTCAGAGTTGGAGCTTCGCTGTCAGTAGATGGCAGCACAGGCCATGATTGAACCTTAGGAGTAACAGTCTGATTAACCTGGTGCTACTTACTTTTCCTAAATCAGCTAAACGAACTTCTTCTTTCAAGTAACTTCACACTTGGCACCATGTGTCATAATATTTAAAATGGGGAACAGTGGTCAGGTTTGATAATAAATGAATAAAAATGTCCTTCATAGACTGATCCACTGTTCGTGGACACCTCCAAATATGAACATTAGACTGTTTATTATGAGTTTTGACTTCATGGAGGATTTACATTTACATTTGAGTTGGCAGAGGACATTATGGGCTGGTAGTTTTTGTTTTGTTACTTGTTTTTGTGTTCGTTGTTGTTCTTGCGATCACACAAAAACTGCCAAAGAAGAATTCTTCTGATGAGCCAGCTGACAGCTGCTGAAACTGCAGAGTGTCAGGATGATGAAATCAGCAGCCTCACAGAACCTAAAGTCTTACTTAGGTAGCTCTTTTCTACTCCATTTTAACCCTCAAAACACTTTAAGCCTCATCAATCCTTATTCTCACATGTTACTTTTTAACCCTCAGTGGTTTTTAACCCGAGAGTCACACCCTCACACTCAGATGGACACATGAGGGTGAACGTGGGCTTCAGTATCTGACACTGGCTGATTACAGAAGCCAGAAATCCAATCACTACCATCAATATCTCCTGAGCCACAGCTTCCCACAGGCCAAGTGTCAGGCCTAACAAATCAGCAGCAGATGAACATGTGAAAGTCATGTCCTTAAGAAATAGGGGAAAAAATCAGCAAAGTCCTGACCCAGGACCTGAAAGATACATGTGGACCTTCAGCTGATCATCTGCTGTTCACTGAAGCCTCAGAAATGTTCATGAAACACAGTGTGTGTGTTTATCCAGTGTCGTCTGTGTGTTTACTCTGCATTTCCTGATTGCTTCAGGTCTGTTTGGGATTCAGGAGATTAATCCAGATTTCACTGGTTGTTTTAAACGATTGTTTAATCAGTAACCTGTCACATGTGAGGCAAATACATTAACCACTACAGCGCTGTTTTAAGACGATCAACACAAGTGAAACAGCAGAAGTCCCCGCTGGAGGTCAAAAGGTCAGATTCAAAGACTATACGACTGCTCTTATCAACTGGACAAACATTTATTTATGGATTTCTAATATTTATGACATTTATTCTGCTCCTTAAATGTTTAATAAAACCAGAGTGTTAACAGCCAGGACATGTGTCTGAATGTGGTGGAGAATTAAGAGAAACACACACATTAGCTACAACTTTACATAACTCGAATGCAGTTCAGTCTGTTTTAGATAAGATATGATCGTTTTTCACAGTCATGAATCATTCACCTGAAGATCCTTCTTTGTTTCAGTGTCAGCTGGGAAGCAGTTTAAACAGAAGTTCTTCCACTTTTTCTTTACTTTTTGCACGTAATACAATTTGATTACAGTCATCCAATTTATAAACACAATAACTACCACACACCGTTTTAAAGGGATACTGTCGTTTTGTTTTTTTGTTGTTGTTTGTTTTTTTGTGTTTGTTGTTGTTTAATTTGCTCATGTGGTCATTTGCAACACGCAAAGCAGACACAAAAAGATATTCAGCTCCCGGGAAAGTTAAAAGCTCCAGCCCTTTAGCAGGCAGCGTTTTGTCTGACTGCTTTGTGTGTGAGGTTGTTTTTTCAAGAGTGAACTGTGCAAGTGAAAGGAACTCTTAATGCTTCAGCATACTGAGACATTCTGGACATTTCATGCTCCCAACTTTGTGGGAATAGCTTGGTGGGACATCACGTGTTTCACAGGTTTGAGATTCACTCATACTAAATGTCTTTATTGATTCGAGCCACTCTACACCTGTAAAACCATCTAAAAATATTAAGTTATTTAATATTTTCTATATCTTTGGTTACTTTAGAAATGTCACAGCATGTCAGACCAAAATACTGGAATCTGAGGCGATATTCCCTGCTGTCACGCGTGTGCTCGTTTAACCGGAACGTCACCTATAAAAGCTTTGTTTGAGTCATAAAAAATATTCAAGCTGTTTGCACATGATACCTTTCCTCGATACAGACGTTCTGTGTCAGATCACTACATTTCTTGTCTTGTTGTGATCGCTGACGTCTCGCTTGTGGTTTCAAATTCCTAACGTGGAATGGTGTCTTTGAGTCTGCAACCATAAAATCAGAAATCGATATTCTAAAAGATGCTTATGTTAATGTTATTTGACATGTCGCCAGGAACCTTTGAGATATTTTCATGTTTTATAAAACTAAAGTGATAAACAACATGAGCATTGCCCCGAAATTGTTTCACTTGGGCCAGACATTTATGGTATCCTTCCACAAGCTTCCATCTATAATAGTTTGCTGGAGTCTTGACTCACTTGACAGAACTGGTGTATAAATAGATAAATCAAAGCTTTGGGGTCATTAAGACTGACAAAGTGGAGTTGTGGTGTAATGTCGGCAAGCTACAGGCAGGAAGCATGACTGTAGCTTGTCTACATTACTGTACATTACATTACTACATTACATTATACTGTATGACTGAATGTTGCAATCAGTGGGTGTGGCATAACTCTAACTACTGAACATGAATCTTTGTGAGTCAAAGAAAAGCCGAGGATGGAATTTTCCACTCTTTCCAAGCGCAGCACTGCTTCTGCATCAAGTATTTACTGCACACAGATAATCTCAAAGGTGAAATCACAAAGTTTCTCTCTTCAAGAATGTTTGATCCTATTTGAAGTGCCAAGAAGTGACCAGTGCTGTAATTGACTAATGCATGGGTTTTATAAGCTGATGGAAGTGTTTTCTATTCACATAGAATTGAATTCTATGTGAATCTGAAGGTATCCTGTAACCTGACCTGTCAGATTAATGCAGCGCTGACAACTAAATGACTCTTGGGTCAGACTCTATGCAGATAATTTACTTTGTTTGTAAAATGATAAATTCTTTCTCTCAATCTTGTAATCAAACTAAATGCAGAAAGGTTTTGGTTTAAAGTTCAGCTTCACCTCTCCCACTGTTTATTTTTCTTTTTATTTATTCATTCATTTTACAGTGTTCTTCTTCTGTGACTCAAAAGAAAAAAACAACAGCTCCAGCTGTTTCAGTCTGTTGTGCTATGACTCAGTGCTTATGAGTCAAAGGCAGTGCAACTCTCTCTGACACTGTGGTGCACTCTGTTATTGCACATTTGTGTCTCTCCTTTATAAGGTCTAACAGTACTTTTGAATTGTTTAACCTTGAATTTGACACCTAGTCCTGCTGTCATGAAACCCGGTCTGTTGGTGTGATGTCATGTGATGTCTGTAGGACTCATAGACATAGTTTGGCTCTGTAACTTGATCAAACTGAGCTGTGGATCAAAGTCAGTCACATTTAAATATTCTTCTGTGTTTCCTTGGTTCAAAGTCTCTGAGAGTCTCACAGTTTGCTCTTTCTTAGTTTGACCTACTGTTGAAATGTGTCCCACATCTGAGTCTGCATTGATGGCCTCAGAAACAACCACTTTATTGCTCTGTTTATGAGCACGATGATAGGATTGTGTGTCAGAGGTGGGAATTCAGATATTTCTATGAGCCTTTTTGTGGGGATTCAAACTGATTCAGCATGCAGTGTACTGATAATAATCCAGATATTTACCTCCAAAAAAAGCATGTCTACACATGTCTTATTTTTTGTGTTTTATAGATTTGAAGTGACTGCGCTTATGTTTAGAAAAGAGCTGAACTTTTGTAATTCACACACACTCACTATTCAGCTCCAACATTTTAAAACCACCGTAGGCTGAATTGTTCTTAAATAGTTTATATGTGATGTTAGTTTTTCTTTAACTCATATCACATAAAAACAGGGTTAAAATAATACAAAGTTTAATGTTTTACAGTCATGTAAAGTAAAAAAAACATTTTTGAAACTACTTATATCAAGTTATTTTAAGTGGTTCCACTAAACTGTGCAAAGTGACTCTAAAGAATCAAACTAGGGTTTTACTCAGAAATGTTGAATCAGCTCAGCAAAGCCACTGAGTTAACCTGACCACTTTCTATTGCTCTGTGAGTGTTTTTAAATTTCAGATTCATAATGAATTAATATTAATTAATATAATAAACTATGAAATCCCATGAACTGCAAAAAGCTTCAGTAGAATTTACTTTTATTTATTTGCTCTGAGATTATCTTGGCACTGAAGCAACAGACAACACAAAGAAGAGACAGTAAATATGATATCAGCACAAACGTTGCATCAAATTTGAAATTTAAATCATTCAAGTTTTACTAAGATATGTGGTACTGATTTGCCTGACTTATCCTTCACCTCCTCTATTCTCAATTTTTCCTCTCAAAAAAGTCGTTGTCATAATATTTATTTCACTGAAGTACTTTTAACGGCAACAGCAGCTAAATTTGCCTCTTGTAACTGAAATGATTTACCTGTGGTTTCAAATTTCATGTGATCTTGTGATATGTGAAGCAACTAACCACTCTTACTATATTGTATCACGTCACCTCAACAATAATCATTTTCACAACTGTTAAGTTGTTGAATTTCATCCAGATCATACACGATTTAACTACGTTCACCAGAGTTTTACAATTATTTTGTTCAAATTACACATTAGACTTCTGTAAATGTAACAATCAGTTTCACTTCCTGTTTAAAATTTTTCAGTATCTCTGACATCAAATGAGCAAAAAATAGTCTTAAATATAACAACACCCAACCTGACAGACTGTTACCAAACTACACCCTCCACTTTATTTAGTCCATTGTCAAAATTGCTTCTTCTTCTGCAACAAGTCAGACAGCTTCTTACTCAAATTGTGCACTTCACTAATTCATGGTGTCTCCTTACTGATTTCTCATCTTCAGAGATGATTAAAATAATGTTTAACAGGCAATAGTGTAGTTCTATATTCTGCTTATGTATACAAACACAGTTATACAACATCCAGACTTTTATCATGAGCTGTGGTCAGTTATAGGGGACGATGACACATAAAACAAGCACACACAGACAGTCATCATGGCTGTGTGTGCTTTCTCAGAGCGAGTTCCCCCTACAGTGAAATGTGACACTGGAGTTTGCATGTGAGTCACATGACAGGCATTAAAGACATTCTTTAAGGCTTCTTTAGTTTGGCATTAGTGAAATAAATAGCATATTTTCTTCATGGAAGTAAAAGGGGGTGTTTGTCTTAAAATAAACCTTTGCTATTGATTTCAAGTCCCAGAACTGAGTTCAGCTGAGCCCCACAGGAAAGTACTCACACTCCACCCCCATAATTCAGTTTTTGTGCAACATGGAGGCAGTTTTAGAGGGAAGCTGACAGCAAACAAATCAAATGCAAACATGCACTATGCTGCTGTTGTAGCTGTCATGTGTGACAATGTGGTTTTAGTACCACGTAGATGAATCATACAGATAGATTGAGTCTGCATATGTTGAGACTAACACTAAATAATAGTAAAACTGTGTTACTTCAACTGTTTTATGTGTGAGTTAAAGAAAAATTACTCTTTGTTCTGTGTACAAGGCAGCGTCCTGCTGTTTCTGTGGTGTGGGGGAGGTGTTGAAACCAGCCCTGAACACAAGTTTGAGTGAAACACAGTTTTAACTTTTAGTCACAAAGGGTTTTACTTCCATATTTAAGAAATATTTTCCGTTCTATATTTTCTGTTCAGATTGCATATCAAATTACTGACATGCAATCTAAAGTCATGTTGATGACTCTTTTATTTCTCTGTATTAACTACAGAAATTCCACAGCAAAATTTCAGTTTCATCTTTCTGAGTGTCCTGTTGTGAGACAGCAGAGGAGGGGGAGGTGAAGCTGAATGGCAAACCACAACCTCCATTTTCTTCTCTGCTTACAGTCACAGGCTCATTAGGAGCTGTGGAGGTTACATTTTAATTTTATTTTATTTATTATATATCAAAGAAGGCCAGTATTAAGGATTATTATCAGCCTTTACTTGAAGAAATAATCCTGTGCTGCAGGGCTGTTGCCAGTGCTGCAAACCCTTGGCCTTCTCTCAGTCAGCTTCATGATGTAATCACCTGAAATGGTTTCCTCTCACAGCTGTGCCTTGTCGGGGTTCACTTGTGGAATTTCTTGCCTTCTTAATGGGACCATCAGTTGTGATGTGCAGAAGCCAGGTTAGTACACAGTCCTATTTGACAATTGTTAAATTCACATTATTGCAAGAACCAATCAGCTAAGTTAAGAGAATCGACAGCAGATCATTACTTTAAGAACTGAAGGTCAGTCAGTCAAGAAAATATTTAAGAATATGAAGGATAAAACACATTTTGAGGTATTTCACAAACTTTTGTTTACTACATAATTCCTTCAGTGAGAATCTACAATGTAAATAGTCATGAAAATAAAGAAAAACCATTAAATGAAAAGGGTCCAAACCTTTGACTGTAGTGTAAATCTGCTTGTCTGTATCTGGAATGTAGTTCTGCAGCTTTTGAGCCGTCAGTATCAACTGTTTGTAAAAGGGTCTCTTTGATTTTCTTTAGCTTGTAAAAATACAGCAGAAACTAAAACATAAAACATCAAAGTAGCAGAAACAAAAACACAAACAACATATTTAATTGCTAAAAATAGGACAAAATAAATAATCACGCAATAAAATGATTAAAAAGGCAAGTTTTTCTTTATTTAAAATGTTTTAATATTTTTATTTACTTTTTCACAGAACTAAAAATGAAAAACTAAACTACTATACTACATTTTTAAAGATTTTGTTTAAAAATGTGCTAACCACATGTGCCACCAGGTGATCGATATATGCTTTTTTTTTTTCTGCCCATCCTGTTGGTTTTTGGTTTTTTGCCCTTCTCCCCCGTCCCTCTTCTCAGCTGTTTCTCTTTCCCTCTTTCTTTCTCCCCTTGGTTCAATCGGGGTAGACTAACACAATTGCCCTCTTGTTGGACCAAAGACCGCTTCTTCAAGACCACTGAGGGTACCACACACGACAGTCTCCCCTACTAAGAATAGCAACTACAGCCTCTGAGCTACCTACAGTCTGGTAACCTAGACAATGAGGAGAATGTGCTGGACAGGTGGAGAGAACGTTTTGTATTTCTATTGCACCAAAGTAACTAGTGCACTTTCCTTTTTACAGAATGTAACAAAAATGTGACTTGGCCCCTTATAATACTGGAAAAAAATCATCTGCATATCTATACTGATATGGGTAATGTGTAAGGAACAAATGGATGCCACATTGTTTAATAGAAATGAAAATGATCTACCTACAGAGGGCTGAATTCAACGCTACCCTGAAAATCAAAGGGGTTTGGGTGATTAGTACCAATTCTTTCATCTGCCTGCATATTCTCGCCTACTAAGGTCAGGCATTATTGTACAAGAGGAGGAAACCAGGATCAACGGAACCAGCGTAGGGCCTGACAATGTGTTCAAGGATTTCATCCTGATTCCTAATGGCAGCCTGTAGAGGTCTCTAGAGGTACATAAGCTTTAAAATGAGAAGTACTACATATTATTCTAGATATTAGATACATGCAAGTTAATATATGAAATACCTTTGAAAACATCCATGTTTATAAAAGTACCATGCTGCAGCACCAACAATAATGAAGAACATGAGAATGAGATGATTGTTCTTTCCCACTTTTATGACATTTCGTTTTTTATTACAAACTTAATTCATAAGACTGAGACAATAAGGAAACATAATCCACCCAACATGAGTCAAGCACGTGGCTCACAAAGAATGAGATTTCCACACTGGATCAGTGGGTGGCTGTGTTCATAATGAGGGTTTACAATGACTTTGGCTTTTTTTTAAAAAAGAGAAAAAAAAAAAGCACTGTTGCCGCACAGCAAGAAGGTCCTGAGTTCAATTCCACCATCAGGTCAGGGTCTTTCTGCGTTTGCATGTTCTCTCCCGTGTTTGTGTGGGTTCCCTCCGGGTACTCCGGCTTCTGGCGTGAATGGTTGTCTGTCCCTGTGTGTTGGCCCTGCGACCTGTCCAGGGTGTACCCTGCCTCTCGCCCTATGACAGCTGGGATAGACTCCAGCGCCCCCGCGACCCTGATAAGCGGAATTGAATGGATGGATATTTAGTTTTTCTTCATGCAAATCTTCAGATGTCCTTTTTAGAGGATAAATACACATATCAGTCTAAGATGTGACAGAAATGTCAATCAGGAGTCGTATCAGTGAACACAGTCCTGACTAACCTGCTCACTGTGTATGTTAACAATGATCAGATGAATGTTTATTTTTTGATGTTAGTTTAAACCTGATTTGTTTTTTATTTTATTCCAAACTGAATTCACAGAAGATGAAGCATCTGAACTGAAGTTAAAAAGACAATTTCTTAGAGAGACATAAGCTGCATGAAGGAGTGGAAGCTGAATGTGATATTTTGTGGCCTCTGTGTGACTCATTACCAGAGACTGTTTGACTGTTAAGCAGTGACTCAGTGAGTCTGTTTAAATTTGGTTCACAGTTTTTCAAAGACTTCCTGTGTGTAAGGAAGCAGAAAGTGGAGCTTTGCTTTGCTTGTTTCTGGGATAAATACAATAAAAATGTGTTGATTTGAATCTGCTGACTCACAGATTAAAGAATAAAACCAAATGTATTTAACTGTGTGATTAAGAATTAGAAATCAAATATTCGGGCTGTCCTGTTTAAACAGCACAGAAAACAAAATGGAGAAATTCATGCAGAGTTCAACAGGAACTGTTGACTCTCTGTTGCTGACTCACTCAAGCAAATTCCTGAGTGTCACATTTACTCCTGTGGGATCAGAGTAGTAAAACACCACGTGACACTGGTGCTAATCTGAGCAGGGATCATATTTCTTGGCACCAAATGCACATTACGTCAACTCTGTATCCATGAATATTACAACATGCCTGCTGCTGGTTGTTCCTCTCTGTGTTGTGAATCTGTGTTTAGTCTTCAGTGACAGTTGTGCAAGTTTCAGCAGTTTGAGACGTGATGATTGTTTGTACCTCTATTACAACAAAGGCCACAAGTTAAAGTTTAATACAGGAGTATCTGTAATTTGAAGCTATTCTGATGTGTGCAAAGACAGCAGAGAAATTCCTCTTTACCAAGAAACCCTGTTTATGAAGAGAAAACAAGGCAAACTTTTCACTTAGTCTAATGCAGCAGCTGCTGTGTGGAAACTTTACACAGTAAAGTAGGAAGTAAGTAGGAAGTCCAGAGTCTGAGTTGTTTAGATTAGGGAGTCCCACACCACCTTGCTTCCTAGACAGTATTAATGTTGAATATTTTATTCTAGGCCTTTTACCGTTCCAAACAAATCTAGAGATGAGCCTGTGACAGTTGTTGAATTTTTCCACTGGGATCTTCACTGGCAGGGATTGGAAAAGGTACAATAGCTGTGGGAGGATACTCATTTTTATTGTTGTGATTCTTGCACTAAAAAAGTCTAGTGGAAGAGTTGACCATCGGTTTAGATCATGTTTAATATGAGTACTCAATCCAGCTGTCGCAGATTAGTAAATAGATTTGATACACATCACAGCACCGTCATTAAAGCCGAACCTTTCAAGCACGGCGTACAGGAAGCTCCAATCTGCACTGTGGAAAGCCTTCTCTGCATCCAGGCTTATTAGGGCTGCACTGTCCTTTTTTGTTTGTATCCAATTAATTAATCATTAATTAGATCTGTCACAATTGCCCCATATTGTTTAGCAATTACAGATGTGTATATTTAGTAATCCACAGTGAGTACCGATATGAGTCTGTAATTGATACAATATTCAGTGACTTTTCCCTCTTTAAGGATTACTGAGATAATCATGATCTCCACATGGCACAATGATCAGAAATATCTGTCACTCCAATTGTGCATTCAGTTACTCTATATAGACCCCATCTGTTCATTAAGACATTGTCTATTCTTGAGTAAGTGTTGGGAGTCTTTGAGTAGTGTGTATCCTCCTTATTCAGTGAGTGATGTTCCATCCATACATCTACCATTCCCTGCTCTTTCATAAAGGTATTAACCATTCTCACCAGGCTGTTTTTGCTTCTATTCGTACTTGTATCAATCCTATGGTCGTATACTACAATAAAGTCTCCTGCACACAACACTGTCCCTTCAGATTCTGACATGACTGTTGTAAGTAGTCTTCACATTTTGTTGATTGCTCTCAGGGGAATATAGAGATTGATTAGCGTCACCACCTCCCTTTCTAGTTTACCTCTTACAATAATGTCCTGAATTTCTTTAGAACATTCAAAATTAACTGAGTTTTTTATAATTTTGCTACCCTTTGCTACCTTTCTCATTTTAAGCATCACTTTACATCTCTTAATTGAGTTATTCATCCCATTGACATCAGAGAGCACTGTCCTCTGGTTGATGATGGATGAACCTCAAACCTGAGCCACAGTTCCCTCACTGCTCTTTTCAAGCAGCAACCATCACAGTTCTGCTACAGTTTGACCAGTCTGTCTCCATAATGGTACACAGTTTGCATCACGACAGCAGAATCTGGCTCATCATTGTGTTCATACAATTTTAACACATTGCTAGTGTTATAGACTCACTCTGTGTTTACTAATTAGAGCCAAAAATAATAATTGGTGCTTATATTCTCCTCCTGTGTGTTTGTGTGTGCAGAGTTTCTACCAGAGCCAAATGTCATCTACTCCTCACTGAAGTCGTCCACCAGTCCAACCACTTTCGGTAGCTAGCTTTGTCTGCTAGCTGCAGGGTGGTTTCTAGCATTAGCAGGTTTCTAATAAACCTCACCCTGCAGCTGGATAAAGTTGTCAAATCAGCGATCAGCAGCTCCAGTCCTTTGAGTTTACTTGCGATCTAATGTTGGTCAGGAATATGGTGTGTGTGTGTGTGTGTGGAGTGGTTGTTTTCTTTAGCCTAGCCAACAACTCATCGGTTCCCCCCCACTTCCGCTGTTTCCGCGCGTGCACTGCCGGTGTTTACCGATGCTTCTCGACGTCCAGCCGAAAATTACGTGAACTGAATTAAATCGCCTACAACCCAGGGTCATCAGACACAAACACACTACACCTCACTGACGGGTCTTAACCAATCAGATCAACATACGTCATCTGACGATCAGTTTTGTGTATGAACTTTAATAACACCAGAGCACAGAGTCGCTCTCTCACGCCTACCGCGTTGCATCAGCATTACAAAGACTCCTCGGGAGGATTTTAATCCATTCACACAATGACTAAAACAATGGTTCCAGTGTGGATTTTCCTGCTGTGCGCTTATCTCTTCTCACACGCAACAGCGGAAAACAAAGGTAATTGGTTGTTTTTCATATTTCTAAGACACACTTTCACGAAAGTCTTTACAGACAGGAAACTGTATAACACTTTCCTCTCTGTGTTGTTTTCAAACATTCTCATACCCAGAGTGCATACTAAAACACACACACACACACACACACACACACACACACACACACACACACACACACACACACACACACACACACACACTTCTTTTGTCCTGAAATATGTATTTTTCACTTTAGTTTTACTGCAGAGTTTAGGGATCTATTTTGGAGCTCAGTGTCATTCATCTGTATTTTCTGCACTTAGTATAAGAGATTGTGCTCAGCAGCAGGTCTGATGGTCAGTTTTAAAGGATTTAACGACTATAAACCAGACACCAGTGGTCTCTCTCTGATACTCTGATTATCTGCTGTAAAAGTGAACACTTGAACTTTGACCCATTTAACCTCTCTGCTGTGTGGTGTTTCCTCTTTCAGACCAGAAAGTCATCTCAGCTGACTCGGGACACAATGTCACTCTGCCATGTCAAGCTCCAGACAAGGACATCCCCATCCTAGTTGTAGAGTGGAGCAGAGCTGACCTGGAAGATGAATATGTCCTTACTTACCGGGATGGGCAGTTTGATCCTGATGAGCAGCATCCATCTTTTAAGAACCGGGTGGATCTGCAGGACAGATGGATGAAGGATGGAGACGTGTCTTTGATTGTGACAAATGTCACAGCTGTAGACGCTGGAACATACGAGTGTCGTGTTGTCCAGAGAAGAACAAACCGCAGGAAGCGAGCTCATCTGAAGACTGACCCCATCAGCACCATCACACTGAGTGTTGTTGATCCTCCAGGTGAGTGAGTAGAGTTGAGTGTGTGTGTGATCAGAGGTGAAGCTGCTTCCTGGTTGTTGATGTTTGTTTCTAAAGATGTTGTTGATGAGACTTTGTAGAAAGCAGCTGGTCTGAGTGATGTGATCAGAGTGCAGTAGATAATGTCTGACAGCAGTTTGAAGAGGAAATGGATTCTGTTCTGTTCTTCACTCATCACCTACCTGACAGCTGACACCTCACACCTGTTTCTCACCTGCAGGTCAGACAGGAGGAGACACAGAGGATGGAGGGAAGGAGGATGGAGAGAAGGAGGATGGAGGGAAGGAGGATGTATCTGTTCTGAAAGTTGGTCTGTCTCTTTCTGCTGTGCTTCTTTTTGCTGCCATTGTTAGTTTTTTGATGTATAGAAAACATGGCAGCAAAAAACATCACCACAGAATTGGTTGTAATGAATTGAAGCATGTTTGAAATGCCTCTGAGGTTTTTACTCCTGAATGGAGTAAAAACAGCTTCTCAGTGTTAGGGATGGGTATCGTTTAGGTTTTATCCGATACCGGTGCCAAACCGGTACTTTTGAAACGGTGCCGGTGCTTAAACGGTGCTCGAACCAGTGCTTAAAGAATGGAGAACACAAACTTTGTCCAAAAACCTCTCATGTTCAGCTGTTTTTTGTAAAAAGATAACAATGTTAGCCTTTTCTGCAGCTATGGGGCATATATGGTATCACTCTTGGCTGGAAGCAGTGCTTAAACAATGGGAAAAACACAAACTTTGTCCAAAAACCTCTCATGTTTAGCTGTTTTCCACTTTTTCTTTGGTCATTTTAGCCTTTTTGGCCAGGATGAAGGGAGCATCTGCCATCAAACAAGAGGACAGATGCATGTAACTAAGACGGTGTTTGCTAGTTCACCTTACATGCATTAATGTAATAACGTGGTTAGCCTACTCAACGTGAATTACACACCAACAACATTAAGCTACTCACGCAGAGAAGAACGGCTGCTGCTGCCATCATCATCCGTCATCATTTCTGCTACACTGGCAGGGCTACGGGCCAGGACTCTCCTCTTCGTGTTTTTGGGGGATGTTGCTCCGGGTCCGATAACAGGCAACCCACCCGCAGTAAATGCGCTCGGTGTGAGGTCTCGCAGCAAGCTATCAAATATGGCGCATTTCTCGGCTTTTAAAAAAAACGCTATGCGTCACCAGGTGTTTCATCAGATTTGAGGTGTTACCTCCTTTGACAGTATCACAGTATCACCTTAAAGCACTTGTTGCAGGCTGCTGAGTTTGCATCTTTGGCTGTGAAGTACAGCCAGACTTTTGACCGCTTCGCCTTGGACATTTTTAATCTGTAGCTCTGCTCTAAAAGAACGTACGTACCTGAGCCCGCCTACTATCCTCGGAAACGTAAAATGATTGGCTAGAATCCAAAGTGTATGACATCTCAGGAAAAAAAAAGCACCGAAATGTGCGCTGCTTTTCAGTCTGGTTTATGTCTACCGTTTATGTCAGAACCGATGCCATAATGGCACCGGATACCGGTACCCATCCCTACTCAGTGTTGACTGAAATTATCCATCACATTGTGTATTTGGATCTTTGTGAAAGACTTCAACCTGTTCTTTAAGGCACGCTAAAGAACTTAAACTAAGGATTTATTCATCCAAAAAGAACATTTAAATAATTGCTTAACGTTTCTTTTTTCTTTGGTGCAAAACATCAACGATCTGTCCAGCAAACATTTTCAGATTTAAAGTTTGAACATTCAATAACAGCATTATTTGTAAAATATCTGAAAAACGGTCCAAAAAAAAACAAAAAAAAAAAACAACAACAACCTGTCTGCTCGATGAGCTTCATGAACACCAGCTGGAAATCCTCATATTTTTAAAAAGAATGCTGCGAGGTGGAGCTGTACTTACGGTTTAAATAGTTCAAATTCAGAGTATTCAAAGTTTATTTTATGAAGCTATTATTTATTTATGTTTTTAAGCACTACTTGTACTGTTAAAGAGCACATCAGCATCTCCTTCTTTAAGCTGCTCCCGTTCACCACAGCGGATCACCTACCTCCATCTCGCTCTGTCTCCAGCATCCTCCTCTGGAACACCACCCCTCTGCATGCCCCCTCTTTTCCTGCTGTCTGGCAGCTCCATATTCAACATCTTTGGCCCAGTATATTCACAATCCCTCCTCTGCACATGTCCACTTTGAATGTAATGTTAGCAATGATGAAGATTATGGGATTCATGTTTTGTTCTATACCCATGAGCCTCCTGGTTCTTTTATAAGAAAGTTTCTGATCTGTTGATGCTGTTTTTACCCGAGCTCTCCCCATCCACGTCCATCTTTTCACTCCGAAAGTGTGTTTATACCATAAAAAAAACAAATGCTTTGAGATGACTGTTATTGTTGTTATATAAAACCTATATATTAAAACTTAAATAAACAAGTTAAAGAAAACAAAGTTCCAACTTTTCTGTTTTTTGCAGACCTGAATGTTTACTCAATGTTATATAACTGTCTTGCTTTTGCATCATGAATCCATTGGAAACAGTAATTTGTTTACATGGAAACACGAGAAGTATTAAAAAGTAGAAATCATGAGATATTTCAAAGAATGCTCAAAGATTAAAAAAAGGACAGTATGATGCATCTTGTTCTCATGTTTTACAGACAACTTGCCTCTCAGTTTCTATTCAGGTACTCGAAGGAAAGTAATCACTTATAAAACATCATTAAGTGACAATAAAATCAGCATTCAAGCTAAATTCATTTGCAGGTTTATACATGTTCCTGCTTTGTGTAGCTGAGCTAGTCTCCATGCCACTTTTAACCTTGACCCTTTCCTCACTCTTCTCCTCCAAACCTTTAAACTGACCCTAATCCCTGAACTGTGACACTGTGCTCCCTTTGAATGACACGTGCTAAACAAAGGACCCTTTTGTTAAATCAAACTCGAGTTTGTGGTGGGAACGTGGCTCAGATGAGTCATTTTACCACCAAATGTATTTTTACTCTCAAATATACAGAAAATATTTTGGTAATTATGCTTTTTAGCTGTCTGCACAGAGTATAAAATAACAAAACAAATTATGTTTTCAAAAATTAAAAACACTCAGCTGCTTTTGAACCCCTCAGTGATGCTACGTCTTCATCCAGGACTTTCAGGACTGCTCTCAAGTAAACTGTTTGTTTGACAGCGGAAATCTCATAGTTTTATTTATGTTTCTAACTTTTTTAAAATCAAGATTTAGGCCTGTCTGTGCTCATAATGTGTATTTACTTCAGAGATGCAAGCTTCTCACAGGACTAGCAAGTACAGTGGGGCAAAAAGTATTTAGTCAGCCACCAACTGTGCAAGTTCTCCCAGTTAAAAAGATGAGAGAGGCCTGTAATTTTCATCATTGGTTTCACCTCAACTACGAGAGACAAAATGAGAAACAAAAAAAATCCAGATAATCACATTGTCTGATTTTAAAGAATGTATTTGCTAATTATGGCAGAAAACAAGTATTTGGTCACCTACAAACAAGCAAGATTTCTGGCTCTCACAGACCTGTAACTTCTTCTGCTAGAGGCTCCTCTGTCCTCCACTCGTTACCTGTGTTAATAGCACCTGTTTGAACTCATTATCAGAATAAAAGACACCTGCCCACAACCTCAGACAGTCACACTCCAAACCCCACTATGGACAAGACCAATGAGTTGTCAAAGGACACCAGAAACAAAACTGTAGCCCTGCACCATGCTGGGAAGACTATTATTAGAAATTGGAAGACATACAAAACCACTGATCTCCCTCAATCTGGTGCTCCATGCAAGATCTCACCCCGTGGGGTAGTGATGGGCAGATGAAGCTTCATGAAGCACTGAAGCTTTTCATCCAATTGGTTCACCCCAGCACAAAGCTTCTTGAAGCTTCATTTGCTCTAGTAGGACATCTACTGGACGTAAAAATATTAGTTGGCATAAATTTGAAGAGTGTGGCCTTTTGCACACAGCCTGTAAATGTCAACAACAAAAGGAGTGTGTAAAACATGTATATTGTAGTGATGCAGTATACTGTGTATATTTATACTGGCAGTATGGAAAATGATTATTTGGAAATGCTTAAAATGGAAATGATCATTTACTGTGAGGTGAGGTGTGGTTGGGGTGTGGACAGTGGTTGTGCTTTTGTAACGTTGAGGTATGGACAGCTACACACTGAGGCCTCAGTCCTGCCTGTTCACATTTTATTCTGTAAAAACTAAATTTTCACTGCTTTTATAACCTTTAGTGGGGAGAACATAGCTAGGATTTAATGATTTAACAAATCTTTTGAATCCTTTGTCCTCCACAATGCTAAATGGCTGGGAGTCCTCAATCACCATGGTAACCAGGTCTTCATCTATTTGAGAGTGTTCTCCTGAGGAAAGACAATAAAGACAAAGCACAAATATAAATATCACACACGTAACTTATAACAGTTGTATAATATTGTTATATCATTTAGTAACATTACTGCATGCTGTATTATCATGGCATTTGATGGCTCACCTGGTCTTGCTCCACAATCGGTGTTCCCCTTATTCTCATGCAAAGCTCTGTAGTGCCTAAGCATGGATGAGGTGTTGTTGTTATATCCCAGCTCCCTGGCACATAGCAAACACTTCACCTTGTACAAAAGTAAAGACAGCTTAACATAAATTGTATTGCACCATCAGTATTATGAAAATACATCTTCTGTAGAAATTTACATACCTTGTTGGGAGGAATAAGATCAAAATGTTCCCACACAGGGGAGGACATCCTCCTCTTCTTAGCTGGCTCCATTCTCTCCTGACTTTCTCTCCTCACTCTCATAAACCTCCAAACTGTCTCCAAATTCTCACTAACCGCAACTCTCCATCAAACACCCACATTTTGAATGAAGTCTGAGGGGTTTATATCGCTGTCATAGCTCGCGGCAAAGTTCGAACCACTTCATAAACCAGTCACGTGGTACAGCCGGGCAGCGAGGCTTCCGACGTCATCATTTTCAGCTCCTCCCATAAATGAAGCAAGCCTTTTATATATATATAAAATACATGTAGCATGTGATGTAATGAAGAATTTCTGATGGACAGGGAATAAACAGCAAAAAAGTGTAGACTATTAGTTACTAAATAGGGGAAAGAGAGTGGGATTAAATAAGTTCATGCTTCTTCCTACTCCTTTTTGAACATGCAAGTTATTTATAATTATTATTGCTTTGTTTTCCTTTTGTTTGTTTGTTTATGTCTCATTTTTTCCATGTTGTTGTACTATTTTAATATAGTCAAAATAAAGATTCAATGCAATGATGTCTCTCTCAAGCTCTGAAAAAAATGAGGAACAACACTTTCCATGTCATCCAATCTTCTTTGACTCACCTGCCAGCTTCCTTCCCTTACCCCACTCACTGGAACGCTAGGATAAAATTCCTTATAGTGGATCAAGAAAAAGTATAATAATACATTTTATTTGAAAGCTCCTTTCAAAACACCCAAGGGCACTTAACAATAGAATAAAACACATAAAAGAAAAATGACAATGAAGAAAAATAAGAAAACAAAAGCACAAGATAAAATAAACAAACAATAGGTTCACAGTGAATATGCAGATTTGAATAGATGGGTTTTGAATAGGGATTTAAACGGGGGAGGGAATCAATGTTTCTTATATTTGGGAGTAGAGAGTTCCACAGCCTGGGAGCAGAGCAGCTAAAAGCTCTGCTTCCCATGGTGGTGAGGTGGAAGGAAGGCTGGATAGAAGATCGAAGTGAGTGGGCAGAAGAGATAAGTAGGAGCGAGGTTATGAATGGCCTTGGAGGTGAGCAGAAGAAGTTTGTACACTATCCGGAATTTCAGAAGGAGCCAGTGAATTTCCTGAAGAACAGGGATGATGTGCTGGTGGGACGGGGTTCTGGTAATAATGCGAGCAGCAGTTTTGAACCAGTTGAAGTTTATGGAGGGATTTTTGGGGGAGACCATGCAAGAGAGAATTACAATAGTCAATACAGGAGGTAACGAGACTATGGACAAGAATGGACGTAGACTGGGTGGAAAGAGAAGAACGTAATCTGTTAATGTTGTGTAGATAGAATGGATGTGAGATTTAAAGGAAAGCGAACTGTCTAGGATGACACCAAGATGATTCCAAGAGAGAAAACTGTGATACTGCATGAGGAAATCAGGAGTGCCAGAGAAGTATGTGAGGGTGGTGCAGGGCATGCATGAACACAGCATAGCAGTGGAGAGGTCAGTGATTGGAGTGACAAATCTATGGTGGGAATGGGATTACATCAAGGATCTGTTCTGAGCCCCTTCTTGTTTGCAGTGGTGATGGACAGATGAGGTCAGGCGGGAATTTCCATGGACTGACGCTTGCAGATAATCTGTAGGTGTGACCAGTTGGAAAACCTGATATGTGGTTAGGCTCCCATCTATCCCGTTATAAGATTTTCATGTGTTTGACATACTCTAATGAAAATCCCATAAAAAAACTGATTTGTAAAGTAACATCTTCTAGTTTCTAAAATTCTTGTTTGGTTTATGAGTTACATGAAAACTAACCTTAATACAAATCATTTCAATGGCTAACTAGTAGATGTTAAATGTTTATATTTACATTTATAAAGCAGCTTCACTGATGTAAGATTTAGGATTATTAGAAGATGGTAACAGACAGGTTCATTCAAGGCAATTTCAAGCTTCACTGAGATATTTAATATGCAGGAGAAACAATAAATGTTACCGAAGATTTTTTTTTTCATTTTTACAATAAAAATGTGAATGTATTTAATAATATCAGCTTCTGCTCACAGGTTTTTAGGTGACTATGAGAGATAAATAGACCAGACTCTTCAGTTTCAAACACACACATACCCTGTACTGAAGCTTTCCTGTGCATCGTACAGCCACTGAATGATGCCCCTGCTGTTTTTAGTCTGCACCTGTGGTTCAATGTTCATCGTTTTTTGCACAGAAGAGTGTCACTGAAGGTTAGCCACACACAAACTGTAACATATCAAGTTTTTCATTTGAGACTTTTTGAAAACCACAGAACCAAATGAGAAACCCAAGTGAGACAAACGTTTATTAAGACTGCAGAAATCAAGAAAATATAAACAAAATAAAAATTGCTCCAAAATTACTAAACAAATAAATCATATGAACTTATTTAAATATCTGTCACCGATTTTTCCTGCAATATGAACACTTTAAAGAGTCCAGCTGAAAACAGAATGTTACCTTTGAATCATAGAAGTCTAGCTCAGTGATAGAAGACATAAAACACATTTTTTTTAAACAAGTAAACACACTCTGGTCTGGACCAGTTAGCGAACAGCAACTGGACATCAGTGGTTGGACTGGTGGACTACTTCAGTGAAGAGTAGGCAACGTCTGGCTCTGATTTAAAGTCTGAACACAAACACACAGTTCAAACAACAGGAAACATGATTACAAGCTTCGTAGTTCAATTAAGACCTCCAATCTCCACCTCTCTGCATCACACACAGTCCCAGTTCAGACTGGGAAAGTGTGAACTGGGACTGGGCCCTGAGCTTGAGTGATAATGTGGTTTGATTAGCTTAGCTTAGCACGAGGGCTGTAAACAGGGTGAGCAGCTAGCATGTCTCTTTTTAAAGTTAAAGAACTGAGAGCTGCTGGGACTCACAGTCAGACGAGCTGTAAAGAAGACTTTATGGAATATTATGTGCATAAAATAAATTATTTGACTATACTTCATTTATACTTATGAGGGTTAAATATTCAGCAGGATGCAGTGATCAATTGATGTATGATTATCATGTCATGCTACAACAAAGCTTAAAAAAGGACACTTAGTGAGGTTTAGTTCATGTCAGGTTTAAACTGTGACAGAAGAAGGTTACTGACCTTGGTTTGTTGTACAGCTCAGCAGTGAGATCAGAACTAAAGAGAAATGACACTCAGGTTGATTTAAATGTGACATTTAACAAAACAGGAGTAAAAATAAATCCACCAGACTGTGGATATCATGGGTTTTTTCTGAGTTGTGCACTGATGAGTGGAGAAAAGATGAAACAGTTTTCGCTTTCGTGTCCTACACAGAGGCATGTGTGTTGGATTAGAGTTTTGGCAATCTGCTAATATCACTAGTGAAACAATGTAAAGTAGTACATTTACTCAAGTCATCTGAAATTTGTCATATTTTATACTATATTCAAGTATTTCTTTGTTTTACAGCTTTCTGCTTTGGCTCTGCCACATTCTGGATTCAAACATTCTCCACACTATTTATTTTCAAGTTGTTGTTGGGTTTTTTTTTTACTATATATTGTTGAGCAGCACGTCTATATTTCATTTAAACATTTATGTGGCAGGCAGGACAGGGATGAAGATGCTGGACTCACAAGACAAAAATGAACTCAAAACAATGTTGGAGTCGTTTGAAATATAAAGAAGCAAAACAAGGCAGTGCTGGAGCCAGGGGTACAAAAATAGGAATCTAGAACAAGACACAGAACACAGGAGCACACAGCATTGCAATGATTTCCTGAACCTGTCTGTCAAACACTAGTTTAATTTCTCTACAGTAGCAGAAAAGCCAAAGACTGTACAAACATGGCTTCTGCTTGGTCTGACTCAAGGAATTAAGCTTAGAGTTTGAATTTGAGAGGATTGTGGTGAAAGAAAACAAACAAAAACCAACCATCATATACTGTAAAAGTCATCCAACAAAACATAATAACAAGATAATGACTTGTGATCATTTGTCACAGTTTTCAGAGTTTAAAGGAATTCTGTAAATCTCACAGTTAAAGCCACATATATTAACTACTAATCACTAAAAAAACTGAGATCTGTCTCTCTCTGGCCACATATTCAAAAAACCTGCTAAGCACTTTTGCGTGGAGGATGGAAACAATAACTCACAAAAAATTAATTCAGATTTTTTTGTGATTTACTAAATCTTTTTAATGTCGTTTTAAAAAGGAAATAAGTGAAATGATTCAAAGTCTAATTTGGGATCATATTTACTTTGTATTTTTGCAAAGAAAATGTCTTTACACCTTCTGTCTTTGCACTTTATTTTCATTTTATTGGTTCTGCTGAACACTGAGAGACTGTGATCTCTTTATGCTGCTAACAGAAAACCTAAAGAACTACAAGAAAAGTTATTATGGTGGAGTCAACACAAGATGGAGACACGTCAGTGTTTCAGTGTCAGCCAGGAAGTGGTTTCAACAGAGAAGAGTTTTTCCTCTTTAACTTTAGTGTCAGAAAAAGTATTTAAACTTCCATTACAGTCGTCCAATATATTAACACAATAGCTTCCATAAATGCTGTCAAATAGATGCTGTTTCTTTTCATTTGCAGCACCCCAAGAGGATGAAGATATTCAGCCTCCAGGAAAGTTATGAGCTGCAGTCCTTTGGCAGACTGCAGGACTGTCTTTGTCCTCCTGTCTCAAAAATACAAAAGTCACTTTTAAACTAAGAAGCACAAAAATCGTGAAGCACAGAAAAAGGGCAACAAATCTGGACTTGACTGTGTCTGCAGAAGTGAGAGGAGGTACTTTTACCCTCCATGAACCATCTGACTCAATCTGCCTTTCCAAACCTTGGTCTCCATGGTCGCACTTCTTTGGTGAAGGAGACTCTGACTTCAACAATAACACTCAGGTATCCCTCCATTTTTAAACATACAAGTATTTTCAAAATAATCTTTTATTCAATATGACTGAAAACAAGTGACTGAGTCCATGAACTCAGCAGTAAAGTGTCTTCTTACAACCACATCTATCGCCATCTGGTGGCCTTTAGAGAGAATACAGCAGCTGATTAGTACTGGCATTAGTACAGGGTGGGATGTACACAGCAGTGATGGAGGAAATCCACTCTGGAGGAGCTGAGTGTAAACTCCACACAAAGAGCCCAGCAGGATTTGAATCAGCAACCTTTTTGCTCGGAGGGGACAGAAACTGGGTCTGTGCTAAAGCACCACCTCTCCAAACATGCTCTGACCTCTGTATGACCTCTGTGTGACATCTGCTGTTTCACTGTTTAGAGACTTTCCCATGATTTTCAAAGACCGTTCCCATGACAACCTCAGGTTCTCCATTGACCTCTGTCACCTCAGTTTTCCCTAAAACTAACATTGTCTCATTGATTTGAGATGTAACATCTGAACAGATTCAGGTAAAAGTGACCAGGAACAGCTTCAATGTGTAAACATCTGGAACATCTGTAGAACGATATAAATGTGTAAATCTGTCATTTTGGTCACTTTACGAAAAGTCTTCAAATGTCAGACAGCATGTACGACTCATACAAGCTGTGACTGAGCACTCTGTTCATGTAACACATGCTGACCACAGTGATAAACTTCACTGAAGCAAATACAAAAGCTTCAGATCGACAAACTCGTTACAACAATGCATGACGTCATCACCTCGTCACCCTCTGGAGAGAGAGTGAAAGAGTGATGCGTTCACTGTTGGCACTAGGGGTCGTGCCTCACATGCAGCTTCATTTATGAAATTAAAAACAAAAAGAAATACAAGTATAAATGTTAAATTAAACAAAAATATAACTAAAGGGATCCTGAGTGTTTTATAGGTGACGTTCAAGAAGAATCTGTGAAAATCTAACTTTTAAAATAATTTTAAAACAGGAAGCTGCTGAGTGCCGGATTGCTCTGTGCGTGTATGCATGTGTGGTGAGAGAATGAGGATTTTCAGTTTCAACAGTCGTGCTGTGTAAATGTGACCCGTCAGACTCATTTACAACAATCAGCCTTTTTAAGTCTATTTTCAATCTGAGTTCAAACAGTTATGATATGGAATGATTCACAATAAGGGAATATTTCATATATCGGTCCAGTCTTCATTCAATTAATCACAGCTTGAAAGTTTACTCTTATAAGTCAGCTTTCAGATAAATGTAGTGGTGCCAGTATATTAAAAGAACAACACTTGAATATAGAAACAGAAATAAAAGCACCTTTAATGTTTCCTGAAGATCAGCATTTCAAACAGTGTTAAATTTCACTGCTGTAAATTTTGATTTAAATAAATAAATAAATAAATAGCAGTGAGATAAATTTCACTGTTGACATATTAGATTAAAGTGTGATGTCATGAAGTTTATTAGCTAACTGTTGTTTACTTGCTAATCTTAGATTCACATAAAAGAAAGATTTTCTTCATGTCTATCAAACAATGCTGTAGCGGGCACTTTAAGGAAACACGAAGTCATGAATCACAACAATGTGTGGAAGTGCGTTTCCGGCTGACTTCACTAAAGTTAGTTTGAAACCGGGCCTCTGGGGAAGGACTCCTCCTCTGGGAGGACTCACTCGTCTACCGGGGAGGCACAGCCAGTGTTACTTTATCCAATAACAAGCGCGGACGTGAAGTATGACAAAAGGAAAAAAACAAAAACAGCCGGCTCCACTCTCCCACATTAATTCACTCGTGCACTTTGAATGTGCCTAATGAAACATGTTTGCTGTAACATCTCTGTGGCTCTGCTGGACTTTACTGTCTGTCTCCCTCGTGGGCTTTACCTGTGCAGGTGAGTTTGATTTTAAATCCTATCGATCTATTTCTTACCCGCTGTTAGATGTTCGAGCTGCTTTAGTTTCAGCTGCTCACAGAGGACGCAGGTCTCCTGTCACCAAACCTCTTCTGTCATGTTAGAAAGTGGATGTTAGTGTTTAGACTCACACACGTTTACATAACAGTTTGTATAATGAAGCTGTGAAGAGAAGAGATTTTATTACTGCAATAAATTTAAAGTGGTGTTAGATAAACATGGACAAACTGCTGTAAAGGTTTATTATTGATTCATTGATTAAAAGTTCTTCTCAGAGTTTTTATTTGTTTATTTTTTAAAGCCCATGTATCATTTTTGTACCACTTTACAAGTTTGTGCTACTTTGTGTTGGTCTGTCACAGAAAAACTCAGTGAAAACATTTGAGTTTGGTTGTAAGGCGACAAAATGTGTAAAAGTTCAAGGGGTATGAAAACCTTTTCAAGGCACAGTATATGCAGGTATGTGTATGTTTGTTTCATATGCCTGACATGACAGCTCATCATCACCTTGAGAGCATTTTAATAAGTTTGGGCACACAGATAAAGGCTAATAACACGTGAAATTTCACAAATATGTCATATTTTATTAGGTAATAATGAGCAGTTGCAATGCTCTCCATTTGTCCCATGTGAGTTGACCTTTTTTTTTTTTTTGCACGTTTCTCTGTTTCTATTTATTTGCTATGATTTGCCATTTGTTGAGTAACATTGCTGCACTCACTATCCCGGGTTTGTCTGTTGCCGGCAAAACAAACATTCTGCAAATTGAGACAAATACCCAGTTACATGTTTCTTTATATTTTATTTCATCACAGATTAAGTCATTTGTTCATACTTTGTTGTTTCTTTCCAGTCTCGTTTTTGTCAGGTGTGGGAAACGCCTTCTTCTTCTTCTGTATAGGGTTTATTGGCAGTTGGCAAATAGCAAAATGGTGCATTATCGCCACCAACTGGTGTGCAGGTGGGAAACGCCTGCCTAGCATTTTGTTGTTTTAAGTCCTGCTGATGTGACATCAAGCGGAGTTTGTACCACAAGTTTCTTTTTCCATAGAAATGCTTAATTTTGTTTGTTTCAAGTTCTGAAGGGGTTTGTTGAATCTTGTTTTTGTAAATAGAGACATTTATTTACGTAAATGTGCCAATTAGAAGTATGAGGAGGTTTTGTGTCTTTTTAATCATCTGTGTAGAGTTTAAGATCCCTCAGTTTAAGTGACAGGTACAGGCTGGGCTAATTGGAGGGAAATTGATGGCCCTATTTAAAGCCAGATTCAGAGGAGAGGTGAGCTGTGTTACCAGGTCCATGAACTGATGGGTTTTGTTAATCGAGTTACTTTTGGGGAAAGTTTTGTTAAGTTACACATTAAACGGAGTTCATTGTAAATAAATTGCTCACGTCTGCAAACCTGAAATTTCTGTGTAGTCTGCTTCCCTACAACCTTCCTTGACATTCGAGTCGGACTACCTCAACATGTTTGTTTGATTCATTTCTTAATGTGAGAACAATCAGGACACAGTTTGTTTCACAGATGCAGGTTCATATTGTGTGTGTGTGATGAACATTTAGCCTAATGTGCTGAACCCAGTGTGTACAACTCTTTGCTGATTGGCTGGTGTAGAAGTGAACAGATCAAACTTTCATCTGTAACCTCGCTGCTCTGTGTTTCCTTTTCAGACCACAAAAACGTCACAGCTGAGTCTGGACACAACGTCATTCTGACATGTCGAGCTCCAAACAACAACATAGTAGTAAAATGGAGCCGAGCTGATCTGGAGTCAGAATATGTTCTTTTGTACCGGGATGATCTGTCTGTTCCAGACGACCAGCATCCATCTTTTAAGAACCGGGTGGATCTGCAGGACAGACAGATGAAGGATGGAGACGTGTCTCTGATTCTGAACAATGTGACGGTTAATGACACTGGGACATACGTGTGTCGTGTCTTTGTGAGAAAAACACGCTCATGGAAATCCATCAGCAGCATCAACCTTCATGTTGATCCTCCAGGTGAGTGAGTAGAGTTGAGTGTGTGTGTGTGTGATCAGAGGTGAAGCTGCTTCCTGGTTGTTGATGTTTGTTTCTAAAGATGTTGTTGATGAGACTTTGTAGAAAGCAGCTGGTCTGAGTGATGTGATCAGAGTGCAGTAGATAATGTCTGACAGCAGTTTGAAGAGGAAATGGATTCTGTTCTGTTCTTCACTCATCACCTACCTGACAGCTGACACCTCACACCTGTTTCTCACCTGCAGGTCAGCTGGGAGGAGATGGACAGGATGGAGGGAAAGAGGCTGGATCTGTTGGACTGATTGTTGGTTTGGTAGTTTCTGCTGTGTTTCTTCTTGCTGTTGTTGGTGTTTTGATCTACAAAACACGTAAACGACAGAAGCAGGGTTCATACCAGCCTCCAGTTGAACTTCAGTCTGTTTGAAAGGTTTCAGTTTTTTCCAGCTGTTTCAGCTTCTCAGAGGTGACACTGAGCACTTCGGATAAAGACAGTTGTGGCAGAGTCAAATGTCACACATGTCATTAAGAATTGCCAAAAAAAGATCCATAATTATTTTTACATTTTCTTTTTCTTTGGTGTCAGATGTCGACAAACAATCCAGGAAACATTTAAACGTACATCATAGAGTCTCGACCTCCTGCTGAGCTAACATCTCTTTAACTTTTACTTTAACCTCCTGAGACTCAAACTCTTTCATGGCATTTTTCATTTCTCTTTGATATTTGGGCTGATTGGGACCTGATGAATGTGAAAACAAAGAATAACCAGATTTTATTTTTTTTTAAATCTAATTTTTGTTTCTAAGAAAAATGGGATCCACATATGAGGACATTCCTTTTAAATTTCATAGAACAGTGTCAGTATAACGTCCTCGTACGTGGATATCAGGCCTTTGTAGAGTAAAATTCTGTATTTTGGCCTAGACGACCGAAAATGTGATGTCCACATGTGTGGATGTGTTACAGGCCCAGCTGTAGAGGGCGCAGCCAGATTACGATCCTGTAAAACAGGAGAGAGAGTGAACACAGGAACCACGCTGCTGTTCGCCTGGTCAGTCTTACCAGAACCACAAGCTCACAACCCACAGCACTCTGCTGCCCTCTGCTGTCCAGAGTGAAATGACCTCCCCTGTAATACAAAACCTCATTATACCAGTAAAGTGAAACATGCACAATCGCCTCCATATATCACACCACTTAACTCACAGTTGTGACCACAGATTTGTGTGGATCACAGACGCCAGGTCCTAGGAGGTTAACATCAAACTACCTGCTGCTTCTCTCATGTTTGTATCAGAGGAGCTTCTGATTATTACAGCTTTAAGCACTGAACGCACTTCTTAACTTTGTTATTGTTCTTTAATATATATGCTTTTAATGCACGTTACAATAGTGGATGATGAGGTTTCATGTTTATTTTTTTAATGTAACTTTCTGACCTGTTGACTCAGTTCATCAGTTTTCAGGGACTTTCTGTTTCTCGTGTTTTTACTGTAAAAGTGCCTTCAGATGGTTGTTGTTTCCTGCTGCTTCATGAATAATTCTGCAGTGAAACTGAATCTGAGCTGGACCCAAACAAACCTCACTGAGCTGATGTGTAAACTGGATCTAAGCAAGAATCAAACTGCATTAAAAAGCTGACAGAAAACCTGCTCACTGACTTTCTCTCACTTTGACTCTGAAACTGTAACGAGAGACAACATTTAGACATTAACTGTCATTATATAACAAGTTTGTACAGCTGTAGTCTCGATGCTACGAACAGAAAACAAAAAATAAATAACTTGGTCATAAAAAGGTGTCGGTGTAACTGGCTCAACCAGGACTTTGCACGAGGGCTCAGACAGCTGTGTTCATGGTCGTACCTCAGTATTTACAGAGTCAGTGACCAATCTAGGACTGGTTCTATGTTCCCACCAGGAAAAGAAAACGACTCACGTTTTCCATCAGACATCTTTGTGAAACCCACAGAAGCACACGAGAAGATCAAGTGAGACCAAAGTTTACTGAACCTGCAGAGAAACCAGATCACTGCTGTGGAGACGACAGCACACTTAGAAATAACATGAATAACAGCAAAGTTACTGAAGACATGAAAACATGGATTACATCTATATTTTAGTTACATACCATTTATTATTGTTTATGTATAAATTACGTCTTGGTCATGCTTTTATTCTGAAAGGCCGGATGAAGAAAAGATTTCTTTTTTATATAAAAAATTTAAAAACTAGTTTAAGAAAGTTAAATTTTTCCAGCTTCTTTATAAAAGAAAATAATAATAACTCTCCATTTGAACTTTCAGTGATTTGAACTCAGTGCTTGTGTGAGGTTTCCTTCATGAGGAGAACAAACAGAATATAAACCAGTGTGTTTACAGTGAATGTGTCAGGTCTGAGCTGCTGTGTGGACCAGTTAGAGAGCAGCAGCTGGATCCCAGTGGTTGGACTGGTGGACGACTTCAGTGAGGAGTCGATGACATTTGGCTCTGGTAGAAACTCTGCACACACAAACACACAGGAGGAGAATATAAGCACCAATTATTATTATTGGCTCTAATTAGTAAACACAGAGTGAGTCTATAATGCTGGGCATACACGCTGCGATCTTTGGCCCATTTTGAGCCGATTTGAGTCGTGTGACCGTTTTGGTGATCGGCCCGAGTTTGACCTTCATCGTGCATCGTGTAGTATACGTGGGGTAACGAGAAGCCATTAACACCTCACGGCCAGCTCCCGATCATCAATCGCTTGGTCGGGAGGATTTCAAACCGACGGGTCACCACAGCAGCTCACACTGCGCACGCGCAAACACATAAATGTTGGTGCGAAGACGGAGTAGCACCGCAGCGCAGCGTGTGATCTGGACACAAGCGATGGAGGAACTTGTAGAACTTTTGAAAGCTCATCCGAGCCTTTTTAATGTGCCCTCACAAAATTATCATAAACACAACAACCGTGAAAATAGTTGGATTTACATTGAAAAGTCATGAAAAGAGTTCGATGGACATTGCTGCTCAATCACAGCTGCCTGATCAATGCCCCATATCGGTACTCACTGTGGATTACCAAATATACACATCTATAATTGCTAAACAATATGGGGCAATTATGACAGATTTAATTAATAAAGGCAAAACTAGCTTTATCACAGGACGTAGAACTCAAGGCAGTATAAGAAGGTCCCTCCAGATAATTAATTGGATGCAAACAAAAAAGGACAGTGCGGCCATAATAAGCCTGGATGCAGAGAAGGCTTTCCACAGTGTCGATTGGAGCTTCTTGTACGCCGTGCTTGAAAGGTTCGGCTTTAATAGAAATTATGCCCACATCACACCAGTTTTAGCCAATCTACATTGGCTCCCTGTTAAATATCCCATCAATTTCAAAATTCTCTTGCTAACCTTTAAAATCTTAAACCATTTGGCTCCCAGCTATCTATGCGAACGCCTCCATTTGTATATCCCTAATAAGGCGCTTAGATCTTCCAATCAAATGCTCCTGACGCAACCGAGGCCTCGTCTGAAGTCCAGAGGTGATCGGGCCTTTGCTGCCGTAGCTCCCAGACTCTGGAATAACCTCCCTCCTTATATTTGTTCCTCAGAGTCCATCCAATCTTTTAACTTGTGTCCTAAAACTTATTATTTTAGTCCGGCTTTTGATTCAAACTAGTATGCTATTTTGTGGCTAGTTATGTTTGTTTTTTTACCCATGTTGTTCATATTGTTTCCTGCCCTTCTTTTAACTGTTTCTGTTATTCTGTCTTGTGCTATTGCGCTGATCAACTGTGAAGCACTTTGGTCAACTTTGTTGCATTATTACGTGCTATAAAAATACATTTTCATCTGATTTGATTTGAAATCTATTTACCAATCTCCTACAGCTCGAATTAGAATCAATGGTAGCTTAACAGAGAAAATCTCTCAGAGAGAGAGAGGGACTCGCCAGGTTTGTTGTCTCTCACCTCTTCTCTTCACTCTATACATTGAACCGCTGGCACAGGCCATCCAACAAAGTGAGGAAGTGAGAGGAATAAATATTAAATCATCAGCTGATTTTCAGCTTATCATACTCTATTTAAAAAATCAAAACCAAACTATAATTCCACTGTTTAATGTAATTCATATCTCTGCCAAAAACTCGAGGTACAAAATTAATGTGACCAAAACTCAGATACTTGCTTTCAATTATTGGCCGTCTGAAGAGGTTAAAATAAGTTTAAACTGAACTGGACTGCAAAACAAATAAGATACCTGGATGTAACTGTGACTAAACAATTGAGTGACCTTAATAAAACAAACAATGATGGACTGACCACTCAAATTAAACATGATCTAAACCGATGATCAACGCTTACACTAGACTTTAGTGCAAGAGTCACAACAATAAAAATGAGTATCCTCCCACAGCTATTGTACCTTTCCCAATACCTGCCAGTTAAGATCTCAGTGGAAAAATTCAACAACTGTGACAGGCTCATCTCTAGATTTGTATGGAGCGATCAAAGGCCTAGAATAAAATATTCAAAATTAATACTGTCTAGGAAGCAAGGTGGTGTGAGACTCCCTAATCTAAAGCCCAAACCAGACCAGCGATAAAGTGGAGTGATCAGAACTTTAAATGGAAAGATATTGAAGTAAAAGTCCAGGATGTCCCAGTCCAGACTTTTCTTGGAAGTTTGCAACTTAAGAAAACTTTCCTATAACGTCCCACACTCTAGAGATGGGGTTTCGGCCGAGTTAAACAAAGTAAGTTGGAAAGAGAGGTTAAGACGTTAAACTGGGCTGATTATGATGTTGGTGTTGTACCAAGTGGACATGACTCAGGATCCAGGAAGTGGGAACAAAAAGGAATAACAGTGATTTGTACAATAATGAAAGATGGCCATTTGAAGTGAGAAGTGGAGATTATATGGCACCAAGGAAAATTAATGAACGAACAAAACATTTAAGGTTTATGTCAATAACTTTGTATATCCATATATATATATATATATATGCATGTAGGAAAAGTGTGTATATGTGCTGGAGAATATACGCTGCTGAGCAATGTAGGCATGCATATGGTAGTTGATTATAATTGGCACCCACATCTTTTATTCACATTAGTTAAGTTTGTTTTGAATGTATGTTTGTTGATTTCTCCTGAAATGTCTGCGTTTAAACTGTGACATAAACTATTAATAAAAACTACAGTGTCAAAAAAAAGAAAAAAAAACAATAAATGTGTATAAAGTGCTTTAAATACTCAGGTAAAGTAGAAAAGCAATAAGAACCAGTTCATTTACCGTTTAACAATCCTACTACTGCTACATTACATAAATATTGGCAGGCTGCCAAAGAGCAGTGAAAAAGAAGGAACTTCCTGTTTCAAGCAGAAACTGTGTCCACACTAACACTTCTCCATTTTGTCTTCACCTCCATATTGTGTTGACTCTACACTTCAACGCAGTACATTTATTTCATGGCTAAATTATTTATGCATGTGTCTCTTTTGTTTACTGTCAGTAGCATTAAAGATCCACAGTTATACAAACTCATTATAAAACAATAATTAGAATTTATCCTAAAATGTAACCAAACATTAAAGCTCGGCTGATTTTCTCATCAACAACATCTTTAGAAACAAACATCAACAACCAGGAAGCAGCTTCACCTCTGATCACACACACACTCAACTCTACTCACTCACCTGGAGGATCAACAACACTCAGGTAGATGATGCTGATGGGGTCATTCTTCAAAAGGGCTCTCTCCCTCCGGCTTGTTCCTCTCCTGAAGGCATAATACTTGTATTTCTCAGAATCAGAGACACGTCTCCATCCTTCATCTGTCTGTCCTGCAGATCCACCCGGTTCTTAAAAGATGGATGCTGGTACTCTGGATCAAACTGCTTGTCTCAGTACTAAAGGACATGTTCATCTTCCAGGTCAGCTCTTCTTCACTCTATAACTATGAAGTTGCTGTTTGGAGCTCGACATGTCAGAAAGACGTCCTGTGCAGACTCAGCTGGGACGACTTTCTAGTCTGAAAGAGTGAAAGAAACACAGCAGAGAGGTCAAAGTGAAGGTCAAAGTGCAGTTACTCGTTTTTACAGCAGCGATAATTAAGAGAAGCTACAAACAGAGACATGTAGTCACTTAAGCAGAGAGAGCACAACAGACACTGGAAGCTTAAGTTGATCAAAATCTGAGTATTGCTAGAGACCCATGGTACCCTTCTCCTTGTATCTTTGCCCCACCGGAGATGTGAACTCAGGAAGGGCAATGAAGACAGAAGTCGAGAAAACAGGTTCAACAAAATGAGACATCAGTGAATCACCATGTTGGATCATGTCAGTATTTTAAAGTAAGTGGCGTCTCAGATTAACGGGCTACAGTCAAAGTGTGTAAAACAAACGGTGGTGAATGGAGCAACTACAAAGTTCACTTTTCTTCAGGTCAGAGTTTGTGGATCAGGTGCTTTATGAAGGTTTTAATGGTCATTACAGGAACTGTAATGAAAGAAACTGTAACGAGTGAAAGAAAACTGTAGAAGCAATTACAGGTTGAATCTGGTAGTTGGGGTTGTTAGCTAAGATACAGTCATTAAGAAGCGGCACAACTAATATATCTACGCGAGCTAATTTACGATGTGCACCGCTAGAGTGGCCATTTATTTTTTAATGCACCTTCTCAGATTAATTCACTGCATGTCGTGCCATCAGTTAACGCTTCGCGTGCCGTGCCCAGGGTTGCCGACCCCTGTTTTAAACCATTTTAGCCTTGAGTGTCCTGTCAAACACAACAGACATTAAAGAGATAAGAAATAGATGCTTTTAAAAAATAAAATCTATTATGTATAATTACAAACATACTAGTTAGTATATACCCATATTGCAAATAACTCTAAAAAGTGTTATTTAAAAGCTTGATTGCTGTTAGAAAAATAAATTTTAAAGCGATTCAGATGCATTTTGGGACTCTGCATCTTGTCAGAAGGAATCAGCTCATACTCAGAAAGAAGGAGATGTGACAGAACTCTGTACCTGTGTGATTACAGACCAATCATAAATGGACTGGAGGGAGAGGTCTTGAGTCCTCCCAGTTGCATAAGACGTGTCATCTCAGAGAGATCACATACCACGGTCATACTTTATGATGCTCTCCAGTACAGCCTTCTGCTTTCCTCTATATTTGAATGCAATGTTTGCACCTTGTGTTCCACGTCGTTTATTTAAAGCTGATAATTGACAGAGCTACAGACCCATGACAGCCTTACACAGGTAGCCAGCAGCTATGACCAGCACTACTTGTGCAGTTAATAAAAGGACAGGTAATGTTTGTCGCGCTGTTGCACACACAGCACGCTCGTTTGTTTCAGTTCGTCAGTTGCAACAAGACAGCTTACCAACGTGTACGTAATAAGCTAATACTCCTGTGTGCTATACACTACAGTGTACGCTGTACACCTACTTACTGGTTGTGTCGCATCAGTCTGTGTCTCTGAGTTAACTTGTGTTTCTCCTCCAGCTCCGGACCGCTAAAAATGCGCGTGCTCTTTGTGAGCTCGTTCCCGGCTCGTAACCAGCGCGTTCTGCCGTCAAGGGCGATCATTGGTTAAATGTGATCATGTGACCGATCCTTTTATTTAGCAAAACTGTGATTAATAGTCAAATATTATTGTTGAGGGGCACAGACAGGACTCCGCACGCACACACACATTAAAAAAATATATTTTTTTAAAAAGTTGCCTCAACAAAAGGGCACTTTGGGCACCCATCAGGAAAGGGGCGGGTGCTCAAGCCCCTCTAGCCCCCCCCTCCACGTGCCTGGTAGTAGAGGCGAGAGGAAAGTGACCACTGTAGTGATGGGTAGCTGACGCCTCGTGAAGCGTTTCAGCACATTCCCCAAACTGTATCGATACTGTGTCGACACAGTGTTGCTGTTTTGCTCCATACTGACACCTGCTGGACCTTAAATATCATTGAAGGCAACTTACTTGACACTGATTCAATGACCTAGTCATTCTTGTACACTGTAAGGTATTGTACTGTCCATGGAATCAGTTTATATGTTTTACATTGCAAATATTGTAGATATCTTTAAAATATATTGTGAATGACATTAAGTGAAAATTAAAATGAAAGTATTGTGAATTTATTATAAATTTCTATTCAGAAAAATAGGTTTATCCAGTGTTTTTGCATTCAGTCTATTGCGTTTTTTTTTTTAAACCATTTCCACAGCTTTGGAAAACTCACAGGCATAGATGAAGCTGGGGTACACAAACTGTAAAGCCAGGTGGAAAAGGTTCAGATAAGATGTCTTCTTATTTCCCAGTACGTTAAAGGATCCTCTGATTTTGGAATGTTTCTCTCCGACACTCTCCACAATACTAAGGGGTTGGCAGTCCTTTAGAATAAAATTCAGGACTGCCTGATCCAGAACAATCTTCCTAGATGCTTGATTTCAAAATAATAAAACACATACGAATAATAATTTAAAAAAAAGATAATAAAGCTGTTCAGTGTCTATATAGGCTGACCTGTGTTCATTCTTGGTGTGTTTGTCTCCTCATTTTCATGTTTGGCTCTGTAATGCCCAAACACTGAGGAGGTGATTTTGTTTGTGTAAGAAAGCTCCGCAGAACAGATGCAACATTTAACCTGCATAAAATGAAATAAATAATTTACACTTCAAGTCACAATGCTGTTTTTCCTATTCTGATAGATTACACTGAAACAAACAGATACCTTATTTTCAGTTAAAAGATCAAAATGATCCCACACAGCAGAAACTTTTCTTTTTCTTTTGGGCTCCATTTTGTTATGGAGAGATGTTTTTTTGTTTTTTTTATCTTTGCGAGAGTAATTTTGTGGGGGTTTTGGTGGCGACTCATTTCGTTGTTAGATGCGGATGCGGTACCTTTTAAACACAGTTTGGCGCGTTGGCAATGAGCGATACAGCAGCTATATCAATCACGTGACTTTTTCTTAAAGCGATAGGCATCGCTGGGTGAGCTTGATACATGCGCGTCGGTGTGTCAGTGTTGCAGGACCCATCACCACAGCAAGATGTGTCAAGGGAGAATTACATTGCTTCGCTCGGTCATGATTTTCTGCTTTATCTTGCTTCCGGCTGCGGGTGAGACAACTGTTCAATTATTTTAAAGCCAATTTTGACATTGTAAATACACGCCACAAATTTAAGAAAATAAAAAACCCTGACTGTCTAGGTAGTAGACAGTAGCTTGTTGTTAGCTTGACACAGCTAACAACAAGCTTAGCTCGGCTGCTCGATAGAAAAAGTGTCAAGAGATAAACCGAGGGCTTCGAAAATAGGGGCTCTATTGTATAGTAAGCGCTGGCTCGCGGCTCTGCCTTCTGATGCTTTGTTGGCATTTTACCGGCATAGCAAATAGCATATACACGGTGGTGGCTAGTGGCTTTGATGGCTGGCTGTAAGGCGTTGGACGCTCACAGCTGATGCTAACGTTAGCATGTAAAACTTTTTTTTTAGCATGTAAAACGACTACAAATACTACAAATAACAAAGGCGTCCTCTGGGGGGGTCCCTTGAGGAAACTTAAAGCTCTCTCACAGTTGTAACATTGTTTTGCTCTCGGAAATGAGACGAGGCTCGGCGAATGGCTTCTTAAAAGCCCTGAAAAAAGCAGGGCATCAAGTTAAATCAAACTCTTGTTGCTCCTCTCCACGGAAATCCTTACTAAAATGTGAAAGCTTTGTAAGATCTGAAGAGTGCTATTAGTACGGCTTATTTAAACCCCCTTTCCACGTTGGGTGACACTACCGTAACTCTTCAACGCTGTGCGCAATCTAAAAACTCTAAAAACGGTCCACTAAATCAGCGACTCCACACTCAGATATACAAGTGAACACCAACTGTCAGCAGTGTATGACAGGAAGTGCTTCTTGGAGCTCTACTCGGGGCCAAAAAGCATGTGGAATTATTTAGAAAAAAAAAAAGAGTTGCCCATAGTAAAATGCAAAATGTGCTTTTTATTGTATGGTAGACCTCATAATAATTCCGCGGTTGTCTGAGGAGGGTTACTTTTATTTCTTGTCCTTGATTGTTCTTATGCAGCACGATGCAGGTGACGTTAGTTCTTCATAACATTGTCATGGCGGTGTTTTAGACAACTTACGTTGACCTCCTTTAAAAATATATATATATCATAAGTTTCCTTTCCAAATCACTAGATCAAATCTCCACGCACTGTTACATTATATGTAAAATAAACTGCATTAAACTGAGTCCAATTCCTCGGTGTATGCTTCTCGTCGTGTCGCACAACTCAGCGCCAGCTACACAATTTTTCCCCCACAAAGAAGCTCACACACAAGTGAGAGAGCGACACCGACCAGCGCAGCAGCCATGTTTGCGAATTGTAACCAGACGTGGCCTCTTTATAACTCTGTCTGTGCTCCGTGTTTTACTTACCCCGACATGCAGAGACTTTAAACAGTAAAAGCAGCTCATTTGTGCCTGATCCCGCACGGTGTTAAACATTAAGCGGTTGAAAGCAGCTGACATACTCAGTTTTCTCGACGCTGAGTACTGAGTTTAAAAAATAGCTCCGATATCCACAGCCAGACCCACGTCGTCTTCGGGTACGGAACATCCTCGTTTAAAGCTTTTAAGAAAGCTGTTTTATCGTCCATTAACGATAACACAACCGAACTTCACCGACAGACGCCACGAAGCGATTTCAGAGACTGGAACGAAGGGCGGTTCCTGTCGATCCGATTACAGAACCGACAGTCTGTTGGAAGTACATACAGCCCTCCCATTTGAACGGAGTCGTGCACGCGGACGAATACATTTGCATAAACAAAACGAAAACGGCAGGACAAGCGCGCTCACGCCGCTCACTAGAAGAAAACAAAACAACGTTAAGCCCCCTCCCCCAGCACCTGCAGAGTTAAAACACAGGGTTACCTTGGATGCAGTAGCATAGCAACGCTGGTTTCTGTCAAGTTTACCACACTTTAGGTGGTGCAAGTTTTTGTCCCTGTTCTGTTCTACTTAATAACCTCGCAAATATTACATATTTCTGAGGACAAGAACAAAGACAACAAATAAGCAGTTGTTCAAAGGTGTTTGCAAAAAATACTTTTCCCTTTTTTTTTTTTTCTTTTTTTTTTTTCCCTAAATCTTTTCAGATTGTATTTGTTTTATTTATGACACTGGGAGCTAAACACAAGTTGTTTTGTTTTGGAGGTCTGTGGTCACGTTTGTGTGATTCAACCAGCATAAACCAGAGAGCAGTTGTGTCTGTTCCTAATTCTAATTCTTGGCTGATGTAGAAGTGACTGTTTCCTCTCTGCTCTGTTGTTTCATCTTTCAGACCAAGAAACTATCACGGCTCAGTCTGGACAGGATGTCACTCTGACATGTCGAGCTCCAAACAACAACCTCATAGTTGTAGAGTGGAGCAGACCTGACCTGGGAGAAGTCTTTGTGTATCGCAATAACCATTTTGATTCGGATGACCAGCATCCATCTTTTAAGAACCGGGTGGATTTGCAGGACAGACAGATGAAGGATGGAGACGTGTCCGTGATTTTGAAGGATGCGATGATTAATGACACTGGAACATATGAGTGTCGTGTCTTCATGGAAGGAACAAATCGCGGGAAGAGAGCTCATCAAACTATTGACCCCATCAGTATCATCTACCTGAGAGTTGTTGATCCTTCAGGTGAGTGAGGGAGAGTGAGTTCAGTGTGTGTGAGCAGTTTAAAATCATATTAATATTGGGTTGATCTGAGTCATTTAAATGTGACAAATATGGAGAAAGAACATTACAGATTTCAAACACTTCTTTACAAAGAATCCATGTTTAAAAAAAATGGACTTTTTTATTTAATCCATCAAAGGTTGGTATAAAGTGCCTGCAGTGAAGACCAAAGGAGACATAGTGTTGTTTATATCTGCTGCTATTATTATAGTTAATAACACTAAATCATACGTGTTGTTGCCATGACTACTGCACCTTGTGCTTTGGTGATAAAGGAAATTCCCTTTAACCCCTCTGCTCTGTGTTGTTTCCTCTTTCAGTTCAGAAAAACATCACAGCTGAGTCTGGACAGAAGAACGCCACTCTGACATGTCGAGCACCAAACAACTTGTTGTTGTTGCTGCTGCTGTGTTTGTTTGTTTTTTGATCTACAGAAGAGTTCAGCAGGATTCATACCAGCCTCCACCTGAGCCTGTTTGAATAATCAGACCTTTTATTATTGGTTCTCTTCCAGCTTCTCAGAGGGGACTCTGAGCATTCTGGGTAAACACATTTGAGGATATCCTAAAATTAATTTCCACGACATCCAAAGTTTGATGTTAAGTGTCTGAAATTAGACTAAACATTTATTTATTCCAAACAATTTTTTTTTTTGTGTGTGTGTTTCAGGAAATTTAAATTAGTTTATATGTAAGTGAAACAGGAGCAAACTGAAATGTCACATGTGCCTTCACGAGGTGCCAAAAGAACAGTTTTATAAAAATTTAAAATGTTCTTTTTCTTTGGTGTAAAACCTCAACAAACAGACCAGCAGATATTTTCATATTTAAATGTCCATTATAGAGCTTTTAAGAAGTAGAAAACTGTCCCAAAGTGAAAGTTGTGCCTTTAGCTCCTTACTGTCCGCTCATCAACCTCCATGAACACCAGCTGAAGTCTTCATAAGAAGTTTAGTTTAGCAGACTAAAACTAAACTTGTCTTTATACTGTGAGCTGTAGCTGCTACTTCCTGCTCTCGACCTCCTGCTGAGCTAACGTCTCTTTAACTTTACTTTTAATATCAAACTACCTGCTGCTTGACTTTAAACAGATAAAACACTCATGTTTATATCACAGAAGCTTCTAATGTTTATTTTATAAAGCTTTAAGCACTCCACGCACTTAAGTTTGTTATTGCACACTGTATTCAATATATTTATTTGTAGGGATGGGTACCGGTGTCCGGTGCCATGATGGCACCGGTTCTGACATAAACGGTAGTAACCAGACCGAAAAGCAGCGCACATTTCGGTGCATTTTTTTTTTTCCTGAGCTGTGATACACTTTAGATTCTAGCCAATCATTTTACGTTTCCGAGGATAGTAGGCGGGTCCAGGTACGTACGTTCTTTAAGTCTGGCTGTACTTCACAGCATAATATGCAAACTCAGCAGCCTGAAACAAGTGCTTTAAGCTGATACTGTGATACTGTCAAAGGAGGTAACACCTCAAATCCGATGAAATACCTGGCGACGCATAGCGTTTTTTTTTTTTTTGTTTTTTTTGTTTGTTTTTTTTAAGCCGAGAAATGCGCCGTATTTGATAGCTTGCTGCGAGACCTCACACAGAGCACATTACTGTGTGTGGTGCCTGTTATCGGACCCGGAGTTAGCAACATCCCCCAAAAACCCGAAGAGGCGTCCTGCCCCCTAGCCCTGCCAGTGTAGCAGAAATGATGATGGCAGCAGCAGCAGCCGTTCTTCTCTGTGTGAGTAGCTTAATGTTGTTCATGTGTAATTTACGTTGAGTAGGCTAACCACGTTTTACATTAACGCATGTAAGGTGAACTAGCAAACACCATCATAGCTACATGCGGCTGTCCTCTTGTTTGATAGCAGATGCTCCCTTCATCCTGGCCAAAAAGGCTAAAGTGACCAAAGAAAAAGTGGAAAACAGCTAAACATGAGAGGTTTTTGGACAAAGTTTGTGTTTTTTTCCATTGTTTAAGCCCTGCTTCCAGCCAAGAGTGATACCATATATGCCCCATAGCTGCAGAAAAGGCTAACATTGTTATCTTTTTACAAAAAACAGCTGAACATGAGAGGTTTTTGGACCAATTTTGTGTTCTCCATTCTTTGAGCACCGTTTAAGCACCGGTACCATTTGGCACCGGTATCGGATAAAACCTAAACGATACCCATCCCTACTTATTTGTCTGAGCAAGAATCCTGTTTAGTTTTCATTCTGTTTTTATCACAAAACTTTCAGGCCTGTTGACTCAGTTCATGCAGTTTTCAGGACTGTTTTTACTGTAAATGTGCCTTCCGATGGTGTCTATTATTATAACGATTTCTCTTTAAAGTATGAATTCATATTGTATTAATTCAAAGTCCATCAGTACGTATATTTACCTTATATAATTGTATCTGCTGCTGCTCCACATGAAAAATTTTAATATTAGGATATTAAATCATGTTCATTGTATCTCACAGTGACACAGACAGCTGTGAACATCCCATTCATAATCAATGATTCATTCTTCTCTGAACTTTAAATAAACACATTAAAATACATTTTTCTTCATGTGGTCGTCTGCTCTGAGTCACTTTATAAATCTGCATCATGCTATATTTTACTCTTACTGTATGAAAACGTGCTGTGAGCGCTTCAGATATGACTCTCAGCTCTACGAGCCGTAATTTTTTTCTTTACTTTACTGATGAGCTTTCTGAAAATGGTCGTCTGTGTGCAGATTCTCTCAGACTGGATGAAGACAGATGTCACAGATGTTCTCTTTATTGCTCCTGACAGATCATCAGACATCAAACTTCACAGTAACTAAGACTCATGTGTGAAAGTGTTCCTGCTGCTTTTAAATCTGTGGCTCACATTAAGTTCGTTATCTGCTCTGAAGAGGACTGAAGTGTGTTTGGGTTCACCACAACAACTCAACGTTTCCATCAGACGTCTTTATGAAACCCACATAACCATACGAGAACCTGCAGAGAAACCAGATCACTGCTGTGGAGACGACAGCAGTGATCAGCACACTTAGAAATAACATATAAATAACAGGAAATTTACTGAAGACATGAAAACACGGATTACATCTACATTTTAGTCACATACCATTTGTTATTGTCTTAATGTGTCAGGTCTGAGCTGCTGTGTGGACCAGTTAGAGAGCAGCAGCTGGATCCCAGTGGTTGGACTGGTGGACGACTTCAGTGAGGAGTCGATGACATTTGGCTCTGGTAGAAACTCTGCACACACAAACACACAGGAGGAGAATATAAGCACAAAGCAGAGCCTCTCTGTTCTCTTTATATACAGCAAAGCATCAGGACATGTCAGTGAACGCATCACAGTTACAATAATGTAACTTATTGAACTTTGACACATTTTGTGCAGGTGTGTCAGATCACAGCATCTGCAGAGACACACAATCTTGTTTTGATACATTTTAACTGCAGGATGAAAAATAAACTGATTAAATAACATCAAATTGCTCCATCTTAACAGGTTACTGGCACCAGAATATTTAGTGGAACTGGTGCTTGTGTCCCAGTCAGTGTGTACATCCTGAGATGCTGCAGCCACAAACCTGTTCACTGTTCCCAGCTCACACTTAAAGACGACTGAATGTTTGCTGTGAGGACTCCTCGATCCTGGGATGACCTGCCTGAAGAAATCTGGCTCGCCTCATCAGTGTCTTCTTTTAAATCCTTGTTAAAGACTAATATATAAACTTTAACTCATCTTTTTCATCCAGCTGTTGGAAGTTATTCACTACATGACGCTTGAGTCTGTGTGGCTGTAGTTTGATTCATAATTTACTCTTTGCTCTTTCACTCATCGTCTCTGGGAAGCACTCGTAACGATGGTTTGAAAAGTGACACAAACTTAAAAATAAAATAACGTTTGATTGTGAGCAACACACTTCCTCCCACCGTCCAAAGACATGCAGCTTGTGGGGATAGGTTAATTGATTAATCTAAATTGTCACTAGGTGTGAATGTGCGAGTGAATGCGAGTGTGAATGGTTGTCTGTCCCTATGTGTTAGCCCTGCGACAGACTGGCGACCTGTCCAGGGTGTACCCCGCCTTTCGCCCTATGACAGCTGGGATAGGCTCCAGCGCCCCCCGCGACCCTGAAAAGGATAAGCGGAAGCGAATGGATGGATGGATGGATGGATGTGAGCAACAGATTTATGGTGTTTGTACTAAAAGAAGAGCAGCTGTACCTCTCAGCTCTGACTGTTTTTCCTTCTCTTTGACTGACGTCTTCAGTTCTCACTGCTGAGCCGACTGCAGCTGCATCTGCACAATAAAACACACACACAGGACGTCAGTGCACGATTAACTTTACCCAGAATCCTCTGCAGGAGAAAATGGAAGGTACTCATGTTTAGCTGGACAGAGAAAAGTTACAGGAAGTCGTGATGTCGCTCTGACGTTGTTCAGTTTGTCTTGTACAACATTTTTCTGAAGTCTCATATAAAGACGTCGTTTCTCTGTTTTCTTAACAAAGTGGATTTTCTACAATAGTTTCAATGATAAGAAACAAAATGAATGACATTAGTTATGGAGCCCTTTGTAACATATTCAGAGAACAAGATGGAAAAACAATCAGTTACAGGAGCAAACATCATGCTGGCTTGAACACATATTTGTTGTTGAAGCTTCTCAGTATTTGAAACATGAAGTGGTCGCATCTCGCAAGCAGCTTCATTTTATAAATATGAAAAGTGAAAACAAAAAAATGCCAAATTGAACAAAAATACAACTAAACTGATTCCTGAGTGATATTACAGCCAGTGTTCAAGAAGAATCTCTGCAAAAATGTCATTCTTTAATTATTTGTGAAAACAGGAAGCTGCTGAGTGCCGAAATGACAGTTTTTGTGCACCTTAGCATATGCTACTTCCGGTGGGGAAACTCCTGTAGAGGGCTTTGTTTATATTCGCTCCTTGTTTATGGTCGGGTTTTCCAAAACAAGTAAACCAAATGGATGAATCAAGCGGCGATTTACATTTCTCTAGATGTCTTGGGCATTTACTGAATATATCTGTAGATGATGTTCGTCTTGTCAATATTTTTTTTCCCCACGCCTCAGAGCAAAAGAGAGAAAGCATTCAAATGTTATATTTCTCAGTATTTGTATAGTGGTCCCTCGTTTATCGCAGGTGTCCAACAAGAAGTCAAACTTTTTGTGCGATGGTTAACATCTTCCTCTGCGTTTTGGGTGCTACCGCAGGTGCCTTTGACGGTGCAAAACATTTTGTCGACATTGATTTTGTTGGGGAGAAAACTTACTGCTAGTGATCGATGTAGGGATTCTGTCCTGTACAGGCGAGCTGGCACAGAGGAAGTCGACAATGATCTACAGCCGATCAGGACCCAGAACACAAGGCTCTGTAGAAGGACAAAAAAAACATGCAAATTTACACACAACAAAAAGAAAAATTCTGCAAAACAGCAAGGCCACGAAAGGTTATAGCGAGGGACCACTGTAATTTTGAAGGCAAATGGTAAATGGCCTGTATTTATATAGCGCTTTACTAGTCCCTAAGGACCCCAAAGCGCTTTACATATCCAGTCAAGCTACATTGTAGTCACAGCCACCCTGGGGCGCACTGACAGAGGCGAGGCTGCCGGACACTGGCACCACCAGGCCCTCTGACCACCACCAGTAGGCAACGAGTGAAGTGTCTTGCCCAAGGACACAACGACCGAGCCTGTCCAAGCCGGGGCTCGAACCGGCAACCTTCCGATTACAAGGCGAACTCCCAACTCTTGAGCCACGATCGCCCAAAATAGGTAAGTCACAAAATACCCTTGGTAAATACTAATATATAGAGACCCTTACCAGCATCATTTATTTACTTTTTTTATATCCTGTGGCTTTTTTTTCACGGTTTGTTGATATGATGTGTAGGTGTGTACTTGACTAGCTGATATCAACATAACGGGGAGACATCTGGCTTTGACTATTCTTCACCTGTAGTTTGAATGCTGAACATTTGCCTGTTTAAATCATAAGAACTGTCACTATACAGAGATACTTCTGAATGTGGACGATGTGTCTTTTCATTTTGTGATGCAGTTCTGCTTGTGTTGAGTGATATAAACAACCGATCAATCCACACTCTTCAAACGTTAAAATTGTTTTTTTTTTAATGACACAGTAATGGTGAGTGTTCCCACCTTCTGCTCTTTGTAACTTAATGCAATCTTTCCGTTTTTGTATTTTGGACATGATTTTGTAGTCGATCTTCGCAGTAGCGATTGACCGCAAAGTAAAGCTACCGGAAATGTACAAACCCACATCCGGTCTCAAACCAGGAAGTTAGCATTTTCTCGTGCACAGGGTCACTTCACTTTTTCTACTTTCAACAGAGCATTTTATTTGCTGCAACATGGGACCATTTCCTAGAGACAAAACACGTACAAACTCCAAAACCCATTTCTAGCATGAACTGAACTTCCAAAACAGAGCTACTAGATCCCTTAAATTACACAATTGAAAGCATGAAAGCATATGTGTATTGTTTGTGTATTTATACACAAGCATTCATATATAGTCAAATAATTAAAAAAAAAAAAAAAATGTTCATTTACCTGTTATTACCACACACCAAATCTGGTCGTTGGTACTTGCTGGCTTGTGTAGCCACTAGGTAACAAAAGCTCAACACTGACACTAGCATCCTGGAGCACTTCTGTTGTCTTTTGTACGTGTTTTGGAGTTTTTACGTGCTTCAGGGTTCGTACGTGATTTGAAGTTTATATGTGTATGTATGTATGTATGTGCTTTGTCTGTAGGGGCCACCGTAAATAGACTTTTATTTATTCACTCCACATAAAATGTAATAAATAAATCATATAATACAAAAATCAACTATTCACATTTCAACTTTTAACTATTTAAATTTTCAGCTTTTTCCTTTTACAAATTTAAAGTGAAACAACACAAAACACTGCAAACCACAACACAATTAAATATAAATTATAATATGAAAATAAAAAGAACATGCATATTCTCTGTCATATGGACCTGCATGAATAAGAGCCATTTCGTTCGCGACCGACCCATCACTAGTGCATGGGCGGGGATTTCAGGTTCGCCAGTCCTGCAGTCTAAATGTGTCTCGTTCACAAAAACCAGCCTGTTTAAGTCTCTTTTCCATCTAATTTAAAACAGATATGACATGATCAACAATAAAGGGATATTTCATATATCAGTCTAGAATTCATTCATTTATGCAGCTGATCACAGCTTCAAAAGTTTCTTATTACTCAGATAAATCAGCTTTCCGATAAATGCCAGTGTATTAAAAGAACATGAAAATATAGAAACAGAAATAACAGCACCTTTAATGTTTCCTGTATCTGAAACAGAGTTAAATACGTTTCATATGTTAATACAAATGTAATGTCTACATATCACATTTACATAATATTGTGAAAGTGTGATGTGATGAAGTACATTAGCTAAGTGTTGTTTAATACCTAACCTTCTATGTAACAAATTTATAACAAATGCAGTTTCCGTCACCCAAAATATTTAAGCATGTACTTATTTACATCATAAACATACCTTGTGCCTTTATCAAGGGGGCTGCTAATAAAAAAATAAACTTCCATAAGCTCCATTACAGCACCCGCACCAACCTCTCCCGATTGGCGCCAAAAAGCCGACAACAGTCATACAGGAAGTCCTTCAATAGCGTCAGGATTCAAAACGGAAGTCGGGTAACTCGGTCCAGTCCCATTCTGGGAGGAGTCACAGGGTCTCTTCCAGTGTAAGCGAGACAGTGTATGATTGACAGCAGCCTTATCAAATCCAAGGCCAAGATAACAAAACGCAAACCGGTGTGCTGTACTGTCAACACACCGGTGCACCGGCTCTTCCAACATAAACCCGTTCGTGTAGTCTGACTGTGCTTCATGAAACATGTTTGCTGTAACATCTCCGTGGCTCTGCTGGACTTTACTGTCTGTCTCCCTCGTGGGCTTTACCTGTGCGGGTGAGTTTGATTTTAAAATCCTATCGATCTATTTTCTACCCGCTTTTCGATGTTCGAGCTGCTTTAGTTTCAGCTGCTCACAGAGGACGCAGGTCTCCTGTCACCAAACATTTCTGTCATGTGAGAAAGTGGATGTTAGTTTTTAAATGTACTCACACACGTTTACATAACAGTTTGTATAATGAAGCTGTGAAGAGTTTACTGTATAAGAAACAGTTTATAACCGCATTACTCATCCTCACCTGTAGAGGCAGCAGCTGGTGCTTTCATTCACTTTAAAGCGGTGTCAGACAAACATGGACAAACTGCTCTAAAGGTTTATTATTATTATTATTATTATTATTATTATTATTATTATTGATTCGTCCTTCCGACACTGCTGATAATAGAAAATCTACATTTACTTCAGCCATCACTCCTTAAATCCCCTCAACTCTGTACTATTAACGTGACTCACTGATGCCCCTCTGAGTGTAGATGGAGTTTTGATTCATCATTTAAACCTTTAACCTCTCTAATCTGTGTCGTTTCCTCTTTCAGTCCAGGAAATAATTACAGCTGAGTCTGGTCAGAAGAATGTCACTCTGACATGTCGAGCTTCAAACGACAACAACATCTTAGCTGTAAAGTGGAGCAGAGTTGACCAGAAGGAGGGATATGTCTTTTTGTACCAGAATGGGCACGTTATTCCAGATTATCAGGATTCATCTTTTAAGAACCGGGTGGATCTGCAGGGAAGACATAAGAAGGATGGAGACGTGTCTCTGATTCTGAAGGATGTCACAACTGCAGATGCTGGAACATACAAGTGTCATGTTGTCCAGAAATCAGGGGAACCTATGAGCCTCATCACCACCATAAACCTGAGTGTTGTTGTTCCTCCAGGTGAGTGAGTAGAGTTGAGTGTGTGTGTGATCAGAGGTGAAGCTGCTTCCTGGTTGTTGATGTTTGTTTCTAAAGATGTTGTTGATGAGACTTTGTAGAAAGCAGCTGGTCTGAGTGATGTGATCAGAGTGCAGTAGATAATGTCTGACAGCAGTTTGAAGAGGAAATGGATTCTGTTCTGTTCTTCACTCATCACCTACCTGACAGCTGACACCTCACACCTGTTTCTCACCTGCAGGTCAGACAGGAGGACTCACAGAGGATGGAGGGAAGGAGGATGGAGGGAAGAAGGATAAAGTCAACAGTCATTATGGGCTGGTAGCTTCTGGGTTGTTACTTCTTGTCCTCCTTGTTGCTCTCGTGATCGCTTCAAAATTGCCAAACAGAAATTCATCCAATCATCTTCCTTCTGATGAACCAGCTGACATCTGTTCTGAAATCAGAGTGTCAGCAGGATGAAAACAGCAGCTTTGTACAACATCAAGTCTTACATGGTACTTATGCAGCCTTTTTACTGTTTGGACCCTCAAAGCACTTTGTTGCTACACCACTCAAGATGGCGGCGCACACTGTTGCAGCAGCTTACAGCTGTCCGTCTCAGTACTCTTTTCTTTTCTTTAGTTGCTTAGTTTGTACATCCTTCTCATTTCTTTTTGCACTATCGGTTTCTATCGGTAAACACGGAGCTCTCTATGCTACTGGACACCATTAACGAACAGCAGCGGGACGGTGTTCACGTAACTGCAGGTGATTTTAATAAGGCCAGCATGAAGACTACTCCCAAAGATCCATCAGCATGTGAAATGTCCCACCAGGGGAGAGATCACTCTACATCATGTTTACTCCAGCATGGAGCCATACCCCTCTCCCACTACGACCAGTCGGACCACCTCTCCCTCCTGCTCTCCCCAGGCTACTCCCCCCTCAGACGCAGTGCCAGGCCCACCACAAAGACTGTTACAGCCTGGCCTGAAAGCTACAGGACTGCTTCACACAGACAGACTGGGACATATTTGAACACCAGGAGCTAAAACCTGTCACAGCACTGGACTATATCAAGTTCTTTGCAAATGTGACTGTGGACAAAAGCATTCGGGTTTTCCCAACATGTTCAGCCTGCTTCCTCAGGGATGCTACAGGTGCATCAGTACAAAAACCCACAGACTCAAACAGTTTCTTCCCTAAAGCCATAACCACCCTGAACTCACACATGCACCAGTAACAGTTACACCACTGTGCAATCCCAAATTCTATGTGCAATAACCCAAACTGTATATACAAAACACTATTTATCTACTGTTGTTACACCAGATTGTATATTTCTACATTTTATATATTTGTTCCTGTTAATACTCTTCATATCTTAAAAGAACCCCCCCCCCCCACACACACACACACACACACACGCACGCACATGTTTGCACTGGGTCGGAGATGCTCTGTATCTCATTCAGCAAACTCCTGAAACAGGACCTGGGAGATGTATCTGGACCTTCAGCTGATCTTTATCCTTCATCTTGGTTCTTGGTGCAGCACCTTAGTTCATCCTGAACATAAAACTAAAGCAAAGTGTTCTCGCCTCATTGTGAAACTCTACAGAGGCACTGTTAGATTTTCATGGTAGTCAAAGGAGCTTGCAAAGAAAAGCGTCTGGACTTCTTTAAGTTGCTTGAAGACGTTTCACCTCTCATCCGAGAAGCTTCTTCAGTTCTAAGGTCAAATGGTGGAGAGTCCCAGATCTTTGCAAGCTCCTTGACTACGATGACCTGGATGACTGAGAAGCTTCACAGACATTTTCATTGTAAGTCAACATGACCACAGCATTAGATCCAGATCAGGTCTTTGCTTCACAGACAGTCATCTGATCGTATCGAGGATATTTGGTTGTTTGGAGGTATTTCAGCTGAACGTCACTGACAACTTAGGACCACTGAGGTGTTTCAGAGTTCATCTACATTAGGACTCACTGTTCACCTGCACTCTCTGTTCCTCTACACTAGTATCAACACAAATCATCATGTTTTAGTTACTGAGACTTTGGGAAAGAGTGTGAACATTTCTACGATTGTAGCCTTTTTCAGGATATAGCTTTTTAATAACTGTTGTTAATAAAGGGTAAATATTTATTTTGCTGTTGGGATTAAAATGATTGTCTTCCAGATGTTTTGATGTAACATTTCAGATGTTTTGTGATTAAAATCTTTGGGAGCTGTAAAATTATTAAACATTTGCATGTGTGTTTGATGTTTATAGATGTGACTGCATGTTAACTGTAGTTTGATGCTTTTGTTGATTTGCTGGCTTTGTTCTTTTAAATGTCAGGATAAATTTCTCCTCAGTTCATCAAATATTTACACTGAAGGAGGAACTTTACATTTTTCACACTCCTGTGTTTGTTAAAGTGGAAACTGTAAGTGGTATATTTTTTTTACCCTCTGTGTAAGACTGTTTAAAAAAGAGGAACATCAACTGTTAGTCAGCTTTAGAAAGTTCATATCTAGAAAGCATAATTGAAATCCTTTGGGTTTTGAAATCAGAGCTGAAAAGTTTTCACTTTATTACACAGCAGTCATAAAAACAAGTTTACACTTTCAGTGTATGACAACATGAAAATCTTATTTTTAGGCCTCACCCTGCCTGGTCCTGACTAATGTTGGAAGCAAAACAGGTTTGACCAGGTTGGAAGTTGAGTGGGAGACTGTGGGGAACACCAGGAGTGCACAACATGTGAAAAGTATTTACAGAAGATATTTTGTGAAGTTTATTTCTGTCCGTGTGACGTTTCCTCCATACTGGATACAAAACAGCTGCTGCATCGTCACAGAGTCTTACAAACTCTCCCTGGTGCTCACTCAGAGTTGGAGCTTCGCTGTCAGTAGATGGCAGCACAGGCCATGATTGAACCTTAGAGTAACAGTCTGATTAACCTGGTGCTACTTACTTTTCCTAAATCAGCTAAACGAACTTCTTCTTTCAAGTAACTTCACACTTGGCACCATGTGTCATAATATTTAAAATGGGGAACAGTGGTCAGGTTTGATAATAAATGAATAAAAATGTCCTTCATAGACTGATCCACTGTTCGTGGACACCTCCAAATATGAACATTAGACTGTTTATTATGAGTTTTGACTTCGTGGAGGATTTACATTTACATTTGAGTTGGCAGAGGACATTATGGGCTGGTAGTTTTTGTTTTGTTACTTGTTTTTGTGTTCGTTGTTGTCCTTGCGATCACACAAAAACTGCCAAAGAAGAATTCTTCTGATGAGCCAGCTGACAGCTGCTGAAACTGCTGAGTGTCAGGATGATGAAATCAGCAGACTCACAGAACCTAAAGTCTTACTTAGCTCTTTTCTACTCCATTTTAACCCTCAAAACACTTTAAGCCTCATCAATCCTTATTCTCACATGTTACTTTTTAACCCTCAGTGGTTTTTAACCTGAGAGTCACACCCTCACACTCAGATGGACACATGAGGGTGAACGTGGGCTTCAGTATCTGACACTGGCTGATTACAGAAGCCAGAAATCCAATCACTACCATCAATATCTCCTGAGCCATAGCTTCCCACAGGCCAAGTGTCAGGCCTAACAAATCAGCGGCAGATGAACATGTGAAAGTCATGTCCTTAAGAAATAGGGAAAAAAATCAGCAAAGTCCTGACCCAGGACCTGAAAGATACATGTGGACCTTCAGCTGATCATCTGCTGTTCACTGAAGCCTCAGAAATGGTCATGAAACACAGTGTGTGTGTTTATCCAGTGTCGTCTGTGTGTTTACTCTGCATTTCCTGATTGCTTCAGGTCTGTTTGGGATTCAGGAGATTAATCCAGATTTCACTGGTTGTTTTAAACGATTGTTTAATCAGTAACCTGTCACATGTGAGGCAAATACATTAACCACTACAGCGCTGTTTTAAGATGATCAACACAAGTGAAACAGCAGAAGTCCCCGCTGGAGGTCAAAAGGTCAGATTCAAAGACTATACGACTGCTCTTATCAACTGGACAAACATTTATTTATGGATTTCTAATATTTATGACATTTATTCTGCTCCTTAAATGTTTAATAAAACCAGAGTGTTAACAGCCAGGACATGTGTCTGAATGTGGTGGAGAATTAAGAGAAACACACACATTAGCTACAACTTTACATAACTCGAATGCAGTTCAGTCTGTTTTAGATAAGATATGATCGAGAGGGTTTTTCACAGTCATGAAACATTCACCTGAAGATCCTTCTTTGTTTCAGTGTCAGCTGGGAAGCAGTTTAAACAGAAGAGTTCTTCCACTTTTTGCACGTAATACAATTTGATTACAGTCATCCAATTTATAAACACAATAACTACCACACACCGTTTTAAAGGGATACTGTCGTTTTGTTTTTTTGTTGTTGTTTGTTTTTTTGTGTTTGTTGTTGTTTAATTTGCTCATGTGGTCATTTGCAACACGCAAAGCAGACACGAAAAGATATTCAGCTCCCGGGAAAGTTAAAAGCTCCAGCCCTTTAGCAGGCAGGGTTTTGTCCGACTGCTTTGTGTGTGAGGTTGTTTTTTCAAGAGTGAACTGTGCAAGTGAAAGGAACTCTTAATGCTTCAGCATACTGAGACATTCTGGACATTTCATGCTCCCAACTTTGTGGGAATAGCTTGGTGGGACATCACGTGTTTCACAGGTTTGAGATTCACTCATACTAAATGTCTTTATTGATTCGAGCCACTCCACACCTGTAAAACCATCTAAAAATATTAAGTTATTTAATATTTTCTATATCTTTGGTTACTTTAGAAATGTCACAGCATGTCAGACCAAAATACTGGAATCTGAGGCGATATTCCCTGCTGTCACGCGTGTGCTCGTTTAACCGGAACGTCACCTATACAAGCTTGTTTGAGTCATAAAAAATATCAAGCTGTTTGCACATGTCTACCTTTCCTCGATACAGACGTTCTGTGTCAGATCACTACATTTCTTGTCTTGTTGTGATCGCTGACGTCTCGCTTGTGGTTTCAAATTCCTAACGTGGAATGGTGTCTTTGAGTCTGCAACCATAAAATCAGAAATCGATATTCTAAAAGATGCTTATGTTAATGTTATTTGACATGTCGCCAGGAACCTTTGAGATATCTTCATGTTTTATAAAACTAAAGTGATAAACAACATGAGCATTGCCCCGAAATTGTTTCACTTGGGCCAGACATTTATGGTATCCTTCCACAAGCTTCCATCTATAATAGTTTGCTGGAGTCTTGACTCACTTGACAGAACTGGTGTATAAATAGATAAATCAAAGCTTTGGGGTCATTAAGACTGACAAAGTGGAGTTGTGGTGTAATGTCCGGCAAGCTACAGGCAGGAAGCATGACTGTAGCTTGCCTACATTACATTACATTACTACATTACATTACATTATACTGTATGACTGAATGTTGCAATCAGTGGGTGTGGCATAACTCTAACTACTGAACATGAATCTTTGTGAGTCAAAGAAAAGCTGAGGATGGAATTGTCTTTCCAAGCGCAGCACTGCTTCTGCATCAAGTATTTACTGCACACAAGATAATCTCAAAGGTGAAATCACAAAGTTTCTCTCTTCAAGAATGTTTGATCCTATTTGAAGTGCCAAGAAGCGACCAGTGCTGTAATGACTAATGCATGGGTTTTATAAGCTGATGGAAGTGTTTTCTATTCACATTGAATTGAATTCTATGTGAATCTGAAGGTATCCTGTAACCTGACCTGTCAGATTAATGCAGCGCTGACAACTAAATGACTCTTGGGTCAGACTCTATGCAGATAATTTACTTTTGTTTGTAAAATGATAAATTCTTTCTCTCAATCTTGTAATCAAACTAAATGCAGAAAGGTTTTGGTTTAAAGTTCAGCTTCACCTCTCCCACTGTTTATTTTTCTTTTTATTTATTCATTCATTTACATTGTTCTTCTTCTGTGACTCAAAGAAGAAAACAACAGCTCCGGCTGTTTCTGTCTGTTGTGTGCTATGACTCAATGGGCTTATGAGTCAAAGGCAGTGCAACTCTCTCTGACCTGGGGCACTCTGTTATTGCACATTCTGCCAAGAGTGTACATGGATGGCGCCGATGAGGGCGAGGGTTGGGAGGCAGGCGACGGAGATCACCAGTGAGAGATTGATAAGGGCAGGCGTCCGCATGTGGACCACAGTACCAAACAGCTTGGCCTGCCAGACTGCGACAATAGTCCTGAAAGTCTGCCATGAGACATGGCCAGTGGATTGAACGTACACCGACCGTTCCGTACAGAGCTACTGGCCCAAAATGGCAAAGGATGTTGCAGAATGATGAGCTTGGGCCGCGGGGGGCGCCGAAAGCCCTGCCGAAAAAGCTGCTCCACTTTCAGCAAACACCGCCCCTGAGCGTTTAGTAGTGGAGTTCTGCGCTTGCGCCTGACACTAGGGGCACTTCGGTGATTAGCCTAACTGACCTTCCACCGCGCTGTTCCATTCCAACCCAATCAAAGGCAAGACGGTGTGGCGAAGTGTTTATGGGAGAATTCTATCATTATGGCATTCCCGTGACGAATTCATACCGACCAGGGCAAGATTTTGAGTCAAGACGATAAAAGAATGTGTGTGAGGTTGAGGCATTCAGAAGAGCCGTACAACCCCTTACCATCCGGGGGAAATCCAGTGGAGCGATTCAACGGACGTTGCTGGCAATGTTGGGACCTTGGGAGAAACAAAAAACAGGTGGAAAGAGCATGTGAACGCCGCTGGTCACGCCTATAATGTTCAGGAACTGGTTGCTGGTTTACCTCCTTACGAACTCATTTCGGTCGGAACACCTCTTCTCCTTGTAACCTGGCGTTCAAGCTCCACTCCATGCACACCGACTCACTCAACGGTACATTAATCACTCACAAATCAAGATTGGAAAAATTTCAATTTGCTCCAGATAACGCTAAACAAAGCTGCCGATCGAAATAAGAAACGCTTTGACCACCGTGTGATCCATCAGCATTGGTACCAGGTGATCGTTGTGCTTTGTGGGGAATGTTTCGCCTTCAGGAAGCAAAACTTTCAGATAAATGGGAGGAAGAAAGTTTTTATGTGTGTCCATCGGTCTGGGACCTCCCGGTTCTACAAGGTAAAACCTGAGAACAGCGATGGACCTATGCGGACCTCTTCACCCGACCTCCTCCTTCCATGCGGCTTCCTCACGACATAGTTAATCTTGGAATTAACAGACAATCACTTCCTCATAAGACCAAGAACTCGGCAGCAAACCCGAATTTAAATTCCCTCACACAGAACCTTTTTTGAGGTAGGACACAGGAAGCTTTCATTGTATGTTAATCCTCCAACGTTGCAACTTCACTGGTGGAAAAACAGAGAATCAATTTCCAGATTCATCTGACGTGGGGCGCCTAGGACCACTGATTTGTATCCTTCAGTTGAAGTGGAAGTCCAAGGAACCAGCCTCTGTGTCCATTGTTCTTCCTCCAGCAGTGAGTCTGGTGTGTGAGCATCTGACCTGATTGGAAGAAATCCCTACTTGACTTGTTTGAAAGTCACCCTGAAAACAGAAATAGCTTGCCTGAAAACTTACCTGGAAATGGAAGACATACTTGTCGACATTCCTGTCGTTTGCTGTTGAAGATTCCTAAGAGTCTAGTGTTATTGAGCAGGACACTGACATAGGTGACGGGCTAAGACGTTCACAAACGACAAAGAGCGCACCTTGATCGACTTCACTAGTTCACTCGTGGTAATGCCTCTGATTTCCGTTGTCCAAACGATGTTGCATAGTCTTTTCCGATGCATTGGGCCATAATGCTAGCCGTCCTTCGTCTGTTCACTTTGTTTAGCGTTTAACATGCGGCGGGGACGTGCATGGTTAAGGGGGAGGATGTAACCCACAAAAATTAAGAAAGAACGCATCTATAACTAAATCGGAATCTTAAGATTCCAACCGGAGTGTGTCCGTGAAGGCATCGGGACGCGTCATGACGCACGCCACGCCGCGAGGCTGCACATGCCTGTTGTGACCAATCACATCTCGAGGCACCGATATATGCCTTCCGGGTTGTCGCCTCGAAACGACGCGGGGGAGAGGTTGTTAGCGGATGGAAGCAATATTACTTTGATACCGCCGCGGTAGATGCGTGGGGGCTCGTATGTGACATCGCACGTAGTGAATGTGCAGCTAGTGTGCCCTGGAGACCACAGCGACACCACTATTTGGATGGCGAGCTAGGCCCAACGAGCCAGAACCCAGCTAGACTCCTGCAGTCTGGTAGGAGGCTGCTGCGGCATACACTCTCCCTCTTGGTTTTCAGTCCCTAAATCCACTTCCGAATTTCAGTTTTGGAATCTTAGTGCTGATCATCATACTTCAAATTTCAACCTGTCAGACTGTCATACGCGTTGGAGATTATATCACTCTGGAATAAAATTTAATGAC
>NW_024387223.1:466400-530941 GCF_900408965.1 Simochromis diagramma | reverse complement strand
GGGCAAACATTGTGTCTCTCCTTTTAAGGTCTAACAGTACTTTTGAATTGTTTAACCTTGAATTTGACACCTAGTCCGGCTGTCATGAAACCTGGCTGTTGGTGTGATGTCATGTGATGTCTGTAGGACCATAGACATAGTTTGGCTCTGTAACTTGATCAAACTGAGCTGTGGATCAAAGTCAGTCACATTTAAATATTCTTCTGTGTTTCCTTGGTTCAAAGTCTCTGAGAGTCTCACAGTTTGCTCCTTCTTAGTTTGACCTACTGTTGAAATGTGTCCCACATCTGAGTCTGCCATTGATGGCCTCAGAAACAACCACTTTATTGCTCTGTTTATGAGCACGATGATAGATTGTGTGTCAGAGGTGGTAATTCAGATATTTCTATGAGCCTTTTTGTGGGGATTCAAACTGATTCAGCATGCAGTGTACTGATAATAATCCAGATATTTACCTCCAAAAAAAGCATGTCTACACATGTCTTATTTTTTGTGTGTTTATAGATTTGAAGTGACTGCGCTTATGTTTAGAAAAGAGCTGAACTTTTGTAATTCACACACACTCACTATTCGCTCCAACTTTTAAAACCACCGTAGGCTGAATTGTTCTTAAATAGTTTATATGTGATGTTAGTTTTTCTTTAACTCATATCACATAAAAACAGGGTTAAAATAATACAAAGTTTAATGTTTTACAGTCATGTAAAGTAAAAAAAAACATTTTTGAAACTACTTATATCGAGTTATTTTAAGTGGTTCCACTAAACTGTGCAAAGTGACTCTAAAGAATCAAACTGGGTTTTACTCAGAAATGTTGAATCAGCTCAGCAAAGCCACTGAGTTAACCTGACCACTTTCTATTGCTCTGTGAGTGTTTTTAAATTTCAGATTCATAATGAATTAATATTAATTAATATAATAAACTATGAAATCCCATGAACTGCAAAAGCTTCAGTAGATTTACTTTTATTTATTTGCTCTGAGATTATCTTGGCACTGAAGCAACAGACAACACAAAGAAGAGACAGTAAATATGATATCAGCACAAACGTTGCATCAAATTTGAAATTTAAATCATTCAAGTTTTACTAAGATATGTGGTACTGATTTGCCTGACTTATCCTTCACCTCCTCTATTCTCCATTTTTACTCTCAAAACAGTCGTTGTCATAATATTTATTTCACTGAAGTACTTTTAACGCAACAGCAGCTAAATTTGCCTCTTGTAATGAAATGATTTACCTGTGTTTCAAATTTCAGGTGATCTTGTGATATGTGAAGCAACTAACCACTCTACTATATTGTATCACGTCACCTCAACAATATCATTTTCACAACTGTTAAGTTGTTGAATTTCATCCAGATCATACACGATTTAACTACGTTCAACCAGAGTTTTACAATTATTTGTTCAAATTACACATTAGACTTCTGTAAGTGTAACAATCAGTTTCACTTCCTGTTTAAAATTTTTCAGTATCTCTGACATCAAATGAGCAAAAAATAGTCTTAAATATAACAACACCCAACCTGACAGACTGTTATCCCAAACTACACCCTCCACTTTATTTAGTCCATTGTCAAAATTGCTTCTTCTCTGCAACAAGTCCGACAGCTTCTTACTCAAATTGTGCACTTTACTAATTCATGGTGTCTCCTTACTGATTTCTCATCTTCAGAGATGATTAAAATAATGTTTAACAGGCAATAGTGTAGTTCTATATTCTGCTTATGTATACAAACACAGTTATACAACATCCAGACTTTTTATCATGAGCTGTGGTCGGTTATAGGGGATGATGACACATAAAACAAGCACACACAGACAGTCATCATGGCTGTGTGTGCTTTCTCAGAGCGAGTTCCCCCTACAGTGAAATGTGACACTGGAGTTTGCATGTGAGTCACATGACAGACATTAAAGACATTCTTTAAGGCTTCTTTAGTTTGGTATGAGTGAAATAAATAGCATATTTTCTTCATGGAAGTGAAAGAGGGTGTTTGTCTTAAAATAAACCTTTGCTATTGATTTCAAGTCCCAGAACTGAGTTCAGCTGAGCCCCACAGGAAAGTACTTATACTCCACCCCCATAGTTCAGTTTTTGTGCAACATGGAGGCAGTTTTAGAGGGAAGCTGACAGCAAACAAATCAAATGCAAACATGCACTATGCTGCTGTTGTAGCTGTCATGTGTGACAATGTGGTTTTAGTCCCACGTAGATGAGTCATATAGATAGATTGAGTCTGCATATGTTGAGACTAACACTAAATAATAGTAAAACTGTGTTACTTCAACTGTTTTATGTGTGAGTTAAAGAAAAATTACTCTTTGTTCTGTGTACAAGGCAGCGTCCTGCTGTTTCTGTGGTGTGGGGGAGGTGTTGAAACCAGCCCTGAACACAAGTTTGAGTGAAACACAGTTTAAACTTTTAGTCCACAAAGGGTTTTACTTCCATATTTAAGAAATATTTTTCCGTCTAATATTTTCTGTTCAGAGTGCATATCAATTACTGATATGCCAGCTAAAGTCATGTGGACATTGTTTGCCAGAGGTTGGACGAGGTTCCTGCACTGCCGTGCAGCGGATATTTTACAAGCTTGAATTGTTTTATCTTTTCTTGTCTGCAGATTTTGTAAATATTGGTATTTGGTAATTGCACTTTATTTTCACTATAAATAATAACTGTAATCACAATATCTGTGGTTGTATGTTTATTGTACTTCACTCACCTCCTAGAGCCGAATCTGATATCTTCTGAATTAGCCCAATTACTCATAACCAACTTAAATTATTCTAGCTTATGTACTTGCTACATCTGTAATTGATACAATATTCAGTGACTTTTCCCTCTTTAAGGATTACTGAGATAATCATGATCTCCACATGGCACAATGATCAGAAATATCTGTCACTCCAATTGTGCATTCAGTTACTCTATATAGATCCCATCTGTTCATTAAGACATTGTCTATTCTTGAGTAAGTGTTGGGAGTCTTTGAGTAGTGTGTATCCTCCTTATTCAGTGAGTGATGTTCCCTCCATACATCTACCATTCCCTGCTCCTTCATAAAGGTATTAACCATCCTCGCCAGGCTGTTTTTGCTTCTATTCGTACTTGTATCAATCCTATGGTCGTATACTACAATAAAGTCTCCTGCACACAACACCGTCCCTTCAGATTCTGACATGACTGTTGTAAGTAGTCTTCACATTTTGTTGATTGCTCTCAGGGGAATATAGAGATTGATTAGCGTCACCACCTCCCTTTCTAGTTTACCTCTTACAATAATGTCCTGAATTTCTTTAGAACATTCAAAATTAACTGAGTTTTTTATAATTTTGCTACCCTTTGCTACCTTTCTCATTTTAAGCATCACTTTACATCTCTTAATTGAGTTATTCATCCCATTGACATCAGAGAGCACTGTCCTCTGGTTGATGATGGATGAACCTCAAACCTGAGCCACAGTTCCCTCATTGCTCTTTTCAAGCAGCAACCATCACAGTTCTGCTACAGTTTGACCAGTCTGTCTCCATAATGGTACACAGTTTGCATCACGACAGCAGAATCTGGCTCATCATTGTGTTCACACAATTTTAACACATTGCTAGTGTTATAGACTCACTCTGTGTTTACTAATTAGAGCCAAAAATAATAATTGGTGCTTATATTCTCCTCCTGTGTGTTTGTGTGTGCAGAGTTTCTACCAGAGCCAAATGTCATCGACTCCTCACTGAAGTCGTCCACCAGTCCAACCACTTTCGGTAGCTAGCTTTGTCTGCTAGCTGCACGGTGGTTTCTAGGATTAGCAGGTTTCTAATAAACCTCACACTGCAGCTGGATAAAGTTGTCAAATCAGCGATCAGCAGCTCCAGTCCTTTCAGTTTACTTGCGATCTAATGTTGGTCAGGAATATGGTGTGTGTGTGTGTGTGTGTGTGTGTGGAGTGGTTGTTTTCTTTAGCCTAGCCAACAACTCATCGGTTCCCCCCCCCAACTTCCGCTGTTTCCGCGCGTGCACTGTCGGTGTTTACCGATGCTTCTCGACGTCCAGCCGAAAATTACGTGAACTGAATTAAATCGCCTACAACCCAGGGTCATCAGACACAAACACACTACACCTCACGGACGGGTCTTAACCAATCAGATCAACATACGTCATCTGACGATCAGTTTTGTGTATGAACTTTAATAACACCAGAGCACAGAGTCGCTCTCTCACTCCTACCGCGTTGCATCAGCATTACAAAGACTCCTCGGGAGGATTTTAATCCATTCACACAATGACTAAAACAATGGTTCCAGTTCCAGTTCCAGTGTGGATTTTCCTGCTGTGCGCTTATCTCTTCTCACACGCAACAGCGGAAAACAAAGGTAATTGGTTGTTTTTCATATTTCTAAGACACACTTTCACGAAAGTCTTTACAGACAGGAAACTGTATAACACTTTCCTCTCTGTGTTGTTTTCAAACATTCTCATACCCAGAGTGCATACTAAAAAATACACACACACACACACACACACACACACACACACACACACACACATTCTTTTGTCCTGAAATATGTATTTTTCACTTTAGTTTTACTGCAGAGTTTAGGGATCTATTTTGGAGCTCAGTGTCATTCATCTGTATTTTCTGCACTTAGTATAAGAGATTGTGCTCAGCAGCAGGTCTGATGGTCAGTTTTAAAGGATTTAACGACTAGAAACCAGACACCTGTGGTCTCTCTCTGATACTCTGATTATCTGCTGTAAAAGTGAACACTTGAACTTTGACCCATTTAACCTCTCTGCTGTGTGGTGTTTCCTCTTTCAGACCAGAAAGTCATCTCAGCTGACTCGGGACACAATGTCACTCTGCCATGTCGAGCTCCAGACAAGGACATCCCCATCCTAGTTGTAGAGTGGAGCAGAGCTGACCTGGAAGATGAATATGTCCTTACTTACCGGGATGGGCAGTTTGATCCTGATGAGCAGCATCCATCTTTTAAGAACCGGGTGGATCTGCAGGACAGATGGATGAAGGATGGAGACGTGTCTTTGATTGTGACAAATGTCACAGCTGTAGACGCTGGAACATACGAGTGTCGTGTTGTCCAGAGAAGAACAAACCACAGGAAGCGAGCTCATCTGAAGACTGACCCCATCAGCATCATCCACCTGAGTGTTGTTGATCCTCCAGGTGAGTGAGTAGAGCTGAGTGTGTGTGTGATCAGAGGTGAAGCTGCTTCCTGGTTGTTGATGTTTGTTTCTAAAGATGTTGTTGATGAGACTTTGTAGAAAGCAGCTGGTCTGAGTGATGTGATCAGAGTGCAGTAGATAATGTCTGACAGCAGTTTGAAGAGGAAATGGATTCTGTTCTGTTCTTCACTCATCACCTACCTGACAGCTGACACCTCACACCTGTTTCTCACCTGCAGGTCAGACAGGAGGAGACAGAGGATGGAGAGAAGGAGGATGGAGGGAAGGAGGATGTATCTGTTCTGAAAGTTGGTCTGTCTGTTTCTGCTGTGCTTCTTTTTGCTGCCATTGTTAGTTTTTTGATGTATAGAAAACATGGCAGCAAAAAACATCACCACAGAATTGATTGTAATGAATTGAAGCATGTTTGAAATGCCTCTGAGGTTTTTACTCCTGGACTCTCCTCTTCGTGTTCTTGGGGGATGTTGCTAACTCCGGGTCCAATAACAGGCAACCCACCCGCAGTAGATGTGCTCGGTGTGAGGTCTCGCAGCAAGCTATCAAATATGGCGCATTTCTCGGCTTTTAAAAAAACGCTATGCGTCACCAGGTGTTTCATCAGATTTGAGGTGTTACCTCCTTTGACAGTATCACAGTATCAGCTTAAAGCACCTGTTGCAGGCTGCTGAGTTTGCATCTTTTGCTGTGAAGTACAGCCAGACTTTTGACCGCTTCGCTTTGGACATTTTAAATCTGTAGCTCTGCTCTAAAAGAACGTACGTACCTGAGCCCGCCTACTATCCTCGGAAACGTAAAATGATTGGCTAGAATCCAAAGTGTATGACATCTCAGGAAAAAAAAAAGCACCGAAATGTGCGCTGCTTTTCAGTCTGGTTTATGTCTACTGTTTATGTCAGAACCGATGCCATAATGGCACCGGATACCGGTACCCATGCCTACTCAGTGTTGACTGAAATTATCCATCACATTGTGTATTTGGTGTTCAGCATCTTTGTGAAAGACTTCAACCTGTTCTTTAAGGCACGCTAAAGAACTTAAACTAAGGATTTATTCATCCGAAAAGAAAATTTAAATAATTGCTTAACGTTTCTTTTTTCTTTGGTGCAAAACATCAACGATCTGTCCAGCAAACGTTTTCAGATTTAAAGTTTGAACATTCAATAACAGCATTATTTGTAAAATGTCTGAAAAACGGTCCAAAAGACAAAAACAAAAAAACAACCTGTCTGCTCGATGAGCTTCATGAACACCAACTGGAAATCCTCATATTTTTAAAAAGAATGCTGTGAGGTGGAGCTGTACTTACGGTTTAAATAGTTCAAATTCAGAGTATTCAAAGTTTATTGTATGAAGCTATTATTTATAGATGTTTTCTAAGCACTACTTGTACTGTTAAAGAGCACATCAGCATCTCCTTCTTTAAGCTGCTCCCGTTCACCACAGCGGATCACCTACCTCCATCTCGCTCTGTCTCCAGCATCCTCCTCTGGAACACCACCCCTCTGCATGCCCCCTCTTTTCCTGCTGTCTGGCAGCTCCATATTCAACATCTTTGGCCCAGTATATTCACAATCCCTCCTCTGCACATGTCCACTTTGAATGTAATGTTAGCAATGATGAAGATTATGGGATTCATGTTTTGTTCTATACCCATGAGCCTCCTGGTTCTTTTATAAGAAAGTTTCTAATCTGTTGATGCTGTTTTTACCCGAGCTCTCCCCATCCACGTCCATCTTTTCACTCCGAAAGTGTGTTTATACCATAAAAAACAAATGCTTTGAGATGACTGTTATTGTTGTTATATAAAACCTATATATTAAAACTTAAATAAACAAGTTAAAGAAAACAAAGTTCCAACTTTTCTGTTTTTTGCAGACCTGAATGTTTACTCAATGTTATATAACTGTCTTGCTTTTGCATCATGAATCCATTGGAAACAGTAATTTGTTTACATGGAAACACGAGAAGTATTAAAAAGTAGAAATCATGAGATATTTCAAAGAATGCTCAAAGATTAAAAAAAGGACAGTATGATGCATCTTGTTCTCATGTTTTACAGACAACTTGCCTCTCAGTTTCTATTCAGGTACTCGAAGGAAAGTAATCACTTATAAAACATCATTAAGTGACAATAAAATCAGCATTCAAGCTAAATTCATTTGCAGGTTTATACATGTTCCTGCTTTGTGTAGCTGAGCTAGTCTCCATGCCACTTTTAACCTTGACCCTTTCCTCACTCTTCTCCTCCAAACCTTTAAACTGACCCTAATCCCTGAACTGTGACACTGTGCTCCCTTTGAATGACACGTGCTAAACAAAGGACCCTTTTGTTAAATCAAACTCGAGTTTGTGGTGGGAACGTGGCTCAGATGAGTCATTTTACCACCAAATGTATTTTTACTCTCAAATATACAGAAAATATTTTGGTAATTACACTTTTTAGCTGTCTGCACAGAGTATAAAATAACAAAACAAATTATGTTTTCAAAAATTAAAAACACTCAGCTGCTTTTGAACCCCTCAGTGATGCTACGTCTTCATCCAGGACTTTCAGGACTGCTCTCAAGTAAACTGTTTGTTTGACAGCGGAAATCTCATAGTTTTAGTTATGTTTCTAACTTTTTTAAAATCAAGATTTAGGCCTGTCTGTGCTCATAATGTGTATTTACTTCAGAGATGCAAGCTTCTCACAGGACTAGCAAGTACAGTGGGGCAAAAAGTATTTAGTCAGCCACCAACTGTGCAAGTTCTCCCAGTTAAAAAGATGAGAGAGGCCTGTAATTTTCATCATTGGTTTCACCTCAACTACGAGAGACAAAATGAGAAACAAAAAAATCCAGATAATCACATGGTCTGATTTTTAAAGAATGTATTTGCTAATTATGGCAGAAAACAAGTATTTGGTCACCTACAAACAAGCAAGATTTCTGGCTCTCACAGACCTGTAACTTCTTCTGCTAGAGGCTCCTCTGTCCTCCACTCGTTACCTGTGTTAATAGCACCTGTTTGAACTCATTATCAGAATAAAAGACACCTGCCCACAACCTCAGACAGTCACACTCCAAACCCCACTATGGACAAGACCAATGAGTTGTCAAAGGACACCAGAAACAAAACTGTAGCCCTGCACCATGCTGGGAAGACTATTATTAGAAATTGGAAGACATACAAAACCACTGATCTCCCTCAATCTGGTGCTCCATGCAAGATCTCACCCCGTGGGGTAGTGATGGGCAGATGAAGCTTCATGAAGCACTGAAGCTTTTCATCCAATTGGTTCACCCCAGTGCAAAGCGTCTTGAAGCTTCATTTGCTCTAGTAGGACACCTACTGGACGTAAAAATATTAGTTGGCATGAATTTGAAGAGTGTGGCCTTTTGCACACAGCCTGTAAATGTCAACAACAAAAGGAGTGTGTAAAACATGTATATTGTAGTGATGCAGTATACTGTGTATATTTATACTGGCAGTATGGAAAATGATCATTTACTGTGAGGTGAGGTGTGGTTGGGGTGTGGACAGTGGTTGTGCTTTTGTAACGTTGAGGTATGGACAGCTACACACTGAGGCTTTGAGCCTCAGTCCTGCCTGTTCACATTTTATTCTGTAAAAACTAAATTTTCACTGCTTCTATAACCTTTAGTGGGGAGAACATAGCTAGGATTTAATGATTTAACAAATCTTTTGAATCCTTTGTCCTCCACAATGCTAAATGGCTGGGAGTCCTCAATCACCATGCTAACCAGGTCTTCATCTATTTGAGATTGTTCTCCTGAGGAAAGACAATAAAGACAAAGCACAAATATAAATATCACACACGTAACTTATTGCAGTTGTATAATATTGTTATATCATTTAGTAACATTACAGCATGCTATATTATCATAGCATTTGATGGCTCACCTGGTCTTGCTCCACAATCGGTGTTCCCCTTATTCTCATGCAAAGCTCTGTAGTGCCTAAGCATGGATGAGGTGTTGTTGTTATATCCCAGCTCCCTGGCACATAGCAAACACTTCACCTTGTACAAAAGTACAGACAGCTTAACATAAATTGTATTGCACCATCAGTATCATGAAAATACATCTTCTGTAGAAATTTACATACCTTGTTGGGAGGAATAAGATCAAAATGTTCCCACACAGGGGAGGACATCCTCCTCTTCTTAGCTGGCTCCATTCTCTCCTGACTTTCTCTCCTCACTCTCATAAACCTCCAAACTCTCTCCAAACTCTCACTAACCGCAACTCTCCATCAAACACCCACATTTAGAATGAAGTCTGAGGGGTTTATATCGCTGTCATAGCTCGCGGCAAAGTTCGAACCACTTCATGAACCAGTCACGTGGTACAGCCGGGCAGCGAGGCTTCAGACGTCATCATTTTCAGCTCCTCCCATAAATGAAGCAAGCCTTTTATATATATATATATATATATATATATATATATATATATATATATATATATATATATATATATATATATATATATATAAAATACATGTAGCATGTGATGTAATGAAGAATTTCTGATGGACAGGGAATAAACAGCAAAAAAGTGTAGACTATTAGTTACTAAATAGGGGAAAGAGAGTGGGATTAAATAAATTCATGCTTCTTCCTACTCCTTTTTGAACATGCAAGTTATTTATAATTATTATTGCTTTGTTTTCCTTTTGTTTGTTTGTTTATGTCTCATTTTTTCCATGTTGTTGTACTATTTTAATATAGTCAAAATAAAGATTCAATGCAATGATGTCTCTCTCAAGCTCTGAAAAAAATGAGGAACAACACTTTCCATGTCATCCAATCTTCTTTGACTCACCTGCCAGCTTCCTTCCCTTACCCCACTCACTGGAACGCTAGGATAAAATTCCTTATAGTGGATCAAGAAAAAGTATAATAATACATTTTATTTGAAAGCTCCTTTCAAAACACCCAAGGGCACTTAACAATAGAATAAAACACATAAAAGAAAAATGACAATGAAGAAAAATAAGAAAACAAAAGCACAAGATAAAATAAACAAACAATAGGTTCACAGTGAATATGCAGATTTGAATAGATGGGTTTTGAATAGGGATTTAAACGGGGGAGGGAATCAATGTTTCTTATATTTGGGAGTAGAGAGTTCCACAGCCTGGGAGCAGAGCAGCTAAAAGCTCTGCTTCCCATGGTGGTGAAGTGGAAGGAAGGCACAGCAAGCTGGATAGAAGATTGAAGTGAGTGGGCAGAAGAGATAAGTAGGAGCGAGGTTATGAATGGCCTTGGAGGTGAGCAGAAGAAGTTTGTACACTATCCGGAATTTCAGAAGGAGCCAGTGAATTTCCTGAAGAACAGGGATGATGTGCTGGTAGGACGGGGTTCTGGTAATAATGCGAGCAGCAGTTTTGAACCAGTTGAAGTTTATGGAGGGATTTTTGGGGGAGACCATGCAAGAGAGAATTACAATAGTCAATACAGGAGGTAACGAGACTATGGACAAGAATGGACGTAGACTGGGTGGAAAGAGAAGAACGTAATCTGTTAATGTTGTGTAGATAGAATGGATGTGAGATTTAAAGGAAAGCGAACTGTCTAGGATGACACCAAGATGATTCCAAGAGAGAAAACTGTGATACTGCATGAGGAAATCAGGAGTGCCAGAGAAGTATGTGAGGGTGGTGCAGGGCATGCATGAACACAGCATAGCAGTGGAGAGGTCAGTGATTGGAGTGACAAATCTATGGTGGGAATGGGATTACATCAAGGATCTGTTCTGAGCCCCTTCTTGTTTGCAGTGGTGATGGACAGATGAGGTCAGGCGGGAATTTCCATGGACTGACGCTTGCAGATGATCTGTAGGTGTGACCAGTCGGAAAACCTGATATGTGGTTAGGCTCCCATCTATCCCGTTATAAGATTTTCATGTGTTTGACATACTCTAATGAAAATCCCATAAAAAAACTGATTTGTAAAGTAACATCTTCTAGTTTCTAAAATTCTTGTTTGGTTTATGAGTTACATGAAAACTAACCTTAATACAAATCATTTCAATGGCTAACTAGTAGATGTTAAATGTTTATATTTACATTTATAAAGCAGCTTCACTGATGTAAGACTTAGGATTATTAGAAGATGGTAACAGACAGGTTCATTCAAGGCAATTTCAAGCTTCACTGAGATATTTAATATGCAGGAGAAACAATAAATGTTACCGAAGATTTTTTTTTTTTCATTTTTACAATAAAAATGTGAATGTATTTAATAATATCAGCTTCTGCTCACAGGTTTTTAGGTGACTATGAGAGATAAATAGACCAGACTCTTCAGTTTCAAACACACACATACCCTGTACTGAAGCTTTCCTGTGCATCGTACAGCCACTGAATGATGCCCCTGCTGTTTTTAGTCTGCACCTGTGGTTCAATGTTCATCGTTTTTTGCACAGAAGAGTGTCGCTGAAGGTTAGCCACACACAAACTGTAACATATCAAGTTTTTCATTTGAGACTTTTTGAAAACCACAGAACCAAATGAGAAACCCAAGTGAGACAAACGTTTATTAAGACTGCAGAAATCAAGAAAATATAAACAAAATAAAAATTGCTCCAAAATTACTAAACAAATAAATCATATGAACTTATTTAAATATCTGTCACCGATTTTTCCTGCAATATGAACACTTTAAAGAGTCCAGCTGAAAACAGAATGTTACCTTTGAATCATAGAAGTCTAGCTCAGTGATAGAAGACATAAAACACTTTTTTTTTTAAACAAGTAAACACACTCTGGTCTGGACCAGTTAGCGAACAGCAACTGGACATCAGTGGTTGGACTGGTGGACTACTTCAGTGAAGAGTAGGCAACGTCTGGCTCTGATTTAAAGTCTGAACACAAACACAGTTCAAACAACAGGAAACATGATTACAAGCTTCGTAGTTCAATTAAGACCTCCAATCTCCACCTCTCTGCATCACACACAGTCCCAGTTCAGACTGGGAAAGTGTGAACTGGGACTGGGCCCTGAGCTTGAGTGATAATGTGCTTTGATTAGCTTAGCTTAGCACGAGGGCTGTAAACAGGGTGAGCAGCTAGCATGTCTCTTTTTAAAGTTAAAGAACTGAGAGTTGCTGGGACTCACAGTCAGACGAGCTGTGAAGAAGACTTATGGAATATTATGTGCATAAAATAAATTATTTGACTATACTTCATTTATACTTATGAGGGTTAAATATTCAGCAGGATGCAGTGATCAATTGATGTATGATTATCATGTCATGCTACAACAAAGCTTAAAAAAGGACACTTAGTGAGGTTTAGTTCATGTCAGGTTTAAACTGTGACAGAAGAAGGTTACTGACCTTGGTTTGTTGTGCAGCTCAGCAGTGAGATCAGAACTAAAGAGAAAAGACACTCAGGTTGATTTAAATGTGACATTTAACAAAACAGCAGTAAAAATAAATCCACCAGACTGTGGATATCATGGGTTTTTTCTGAGTTGTGCACTGATGAGTGGAGAAAAGATGAAACAGTTTTCGCTTTCGTGTCCTACACAGAGGCATGTGTGTTGGATTAGAGTTTTGGCAATCTGCTAATATCACTAGTGAAACAATGTAAAGTAGTACATTTACTCAAGTCATCTGAAATTTGTCATATTTTATACTATATTCAAGTATTTCTTTGTTTTACAGCTTTCTGCTTTGGCTCTGCCACATTCTGGATTCAAACATTCTCCACACTATTTATTTTCAAGTTGTTGTTGGGGTTTTTTTTACTATATATTGTTGAGCAGCACGTCTATATTTCATTTAAACATTTATGTGGCAGGCAGGACAGGGATGAAGATGCTGGACTCACAAGACAAAAATGAACTCAAAACAATGTTGGAGTCGTTTGAAATATAAAGAAGCAAAACAAGGCAGTGCTGGAGCCAGGGGTACAAAAATAGGAATCTAGAACAAGACACAGAACACAGGAGCACACAGCATTGCAATGATTTCCTGAACCTGTCTGTCAAACACTAGTTTAATTTATCCACAGTAGCAGAAAAGCCAAAGACTGTACAAACATGGCTTCTGCTTGGTCTGACTCAAGGAATTAAGCTTAGAGTTTGAAATTGAGAGGATTGTGGTGAAAGAAAACAAACAAAAACCAACCATCATATACTGTAAAAGTCATCCAACAAAACATAATAACAAGATAATGACTTGTGATCATTTGTCACAGTTTTCAGAGTTTAAAGGAATTCTGTAAATCTCACAGTTAAAGCCACATATATTTAACTACTAATCACTAAAAAACTGAGATCAGTCTCTCTCTGGCCACATATTCAAAAAACCTGCTAAGCACTTTTGCGTGGAGGATGGAAACAATAACTCACAAAAAATTAATTCAGATTTTTTTGTGATTTACTAAATCTTTTTAATGTCGTTTTAAAAAGGAAATAAGTGAAATGATTCAAAGTCTAATTTGGGATCATATTTACTTTGTATTTTTGCAAAGAAAATTTCTTTACACCTTCTGTCTTTGCACTTTATTTTCATTTTATTGGTTCTGCTGAACACTGAGAGACTGTGATCTCTTTATGCTGCTAACAGAAAACCTAAAGAACTACAAGAAAAGTTATTATGGTGGAGTCAACACAAGATGGAGACACGTCAGTGTTTCAGTGTCAGCCAGGAAGTGGTTTCAACAGAGAAGAGTTTTTCCTCTTTAACTTTATTGTCAGAAAAAGTATTTAAACTTCCATTACAGTCGTCCAATATATTAACACAATAGCTTCCATAAATGCTGTCAAATAGATGCTGTTTCTTTTCATTTGCAGCACCCCAAGAGGATGAAGATATTCAGCCTCCAGGAAAGTTATGAGCTGCAGTCCTTTGGCAGACTGCAGGACTGTCTTTGTCCTCCTGTCTCAAAAATACAAAAGTCACTTTTAAACTAAGAAGCACAAAAATCGTGAAGCACAGAAAAAAGGCAACAAATCTGGACTTGACTGTGTCTGCAGAAGTGAGAGGAGGTACTTTTACCCTCCATGAACCATCTGACTCAATCTGCCTTTCCAAACCTTGGTCTCCATGGTCGCACTTCTTTGGTGAAGGAGACTCTGACTTCAACAATAACACTCAGGTATTCCTCCATTTTTAAACATACAAGTATTTTCAAAATAATCTTTTATTCAATATGACTGAAAACCAGTGGCGGCTGGCCCATAGGGGGCGCTCGGGCTCCGCCCCCCCAAATGTGGAGGAGTAAAAATATATATTTTTAAAAAATTCATCAATGATAGTTTTACTATGTGTGTGCCCATATACAGCCAGGCGTATTTTAACATTTTCACCAGCTGACTCATTAAAGTTCAACCAACAAACGGTGTTTTTCTTCTTCTGGGGCGCTCGTCAAAGCGCCCTTGATATGCAGCGAAATAGCCTATCATTAAATGGTTGCCAGGGGAAAATAATAAATATTTGACCTATCAGCGTCGCTGAATTAAATGGTTTGGGGGCGCTTAAAATTGCGCCCCTGCAGAAAACGCGCGAAGATTTGCTGTTCTAGAATTTTACCTCAGTCAGTAGCCTAAGTGAGCTATAAGGTCAGAGAGAGACGATGGCAGCGGTATTGTTAACGGTTGAGGCACAGCCTCCCCCAAATTCGGTTAGATCGCTTCTAACCTACCCTTTTGCCAGAAGGACAATGGCAGAAAAACTGCAAGTTAAAGAGTTGGGACCTGACAAGCCCGAAATTCAACTAACCCAGGCAACGAAGGAGAAGTCAAAAGCATACAACAGGACTTTTTGTCGGAGTTGGTTCCAGCGCAAGTCGTGGCTGACAGGCTGTGCATATTGATTTATATGATGCAGCCGGCTTTATATTGTTGCTTGATTACACCACACAACATTGGATTGATGTAGCCTAAGTAATGAGTAAGTGGACACATTCATTTTTGCTTAAAGGCTACTGGATGCTAATTTCTTTCGCTTTCTACCTGTAACTTATGTAGCTAGAGGAAAGCTTTCTGTTGTGTGTTGCCATCTAGTGGGCATGAGGTATCACTGTATGAGTTAATCACCTAGCAACAAATTAAAATTGTGTTGTTTGATGTACTCATTAAATGGGTCATTTTAGTCGATATCATAAAAATTGCCCCCCCTGAGATTTTTTTCAGGAGCCGCCACTGCTGAAAACAAGTGACTGAGTCCATGAACTCAGCAGTAAAGTGTCTTCTTACAACCACATTTATCGCCATCTGGTGGCCTTTAGAGAGAATACAGCAGCTGATTAGTACTGGCATTAGCACAGGGCGGGATGTACACAGCAGTGATGGAGGAAATCCACTCTGGAGGAGCTGAGTGTAAACTCCACACAAAGAGCCCAGCAGGATTTGAATCAGCAACCTTTTTGCTCGGAGGGGACAGAAACTGGGTCTGTGCTAAAGCACCACCTCTCCAAACATGCTCTGACCTCTGTATGACCTCTGTGTGACCTCTGCTGTTTCACTGTTTAGAGACTTTCCCATGATTTTCAAAGACCGTTCCCATGACAACCTCAGGTTCTCCATTGACCTCTGTCACCTCAGTTTTCCCTAAAACTAACATAGTTTCATTGATTTGAGATGTAACATCTGAACAGATTCAGGTAAAAGTGACCAGGAACAGCTTCAATGTGTAAACATCTGGAACATCTGTAGAACGATATAAATGTGTAAATCTGTCATTTTGGTCACTTTACGAAAAGTCTTCAAATGTCAGACAGCATGTACGACTCATACAAGCTGTGACTGAGCACTCTGTTCATGTAACACACGCTGACCACAGTGATAAACTTCACTGAAGCAAATACAAAAGCTTCAGATCGACAAACTCGTTACAACAATGCATGACGTCATCACCCCGTCACCCTCTGGAGAGAGAGTGAAAGAGTGATGCGTTGACTGTTGGCACTAGGGGTCGTGCCTCACATGCAGCTTCATTTATGAAATTAAAAACAAAAAGAAATACAAGTATAAATGTCAAATTAAACAAAAATATAACTAAATGGATCCTGAGTGTTTTACAGGTGACGTTCAAGAAGAATCTCTGCAAATCTAACTTTTAAAATAATTTTCAAACAGGAAGCTGCTGAGTGCCGGATTGCTCTGTGCGTGTATGCATGTGCGGTGAGAGAATGAGGATTTTCAGTTTCAACAGTCGTGCTGTGTAAATGTGACCCGTCAGACTCATTTACAACAATCAGCCTTTTTAAGTCTATTTTCAATCTGAGTTCAAACAGTTATGATATGGAATGATTCACAATAAGGGAATATTTCATATATCGGTCCAGTCTTCATTCAATTAATCACAGCTTGAAAGTTTACTCTTATAAGTCAGCTTTCAGATAAATGTAGTGGTGCCAGTATATTAAAAGAACAACATTTGAATATAGAAAACAGAAATAAAAGCACCTTTAATGTTTCCTGAAGATCAGCATTTCAAACAGAGTTAAATTTCACTGCTGTAAAATTTGATTTAAATAAATAAATAAATAAATAGCAGTGAGATAAATTTCACTGTTGACATATTAGATTAAAGTGTGATGTCATGAAGTTTATTAGCTAACTGTTGTTTACTTGCTAATCTTAGATTCACATAAAAGAAAGATTTTCTTCATGTCTATCAAACAATGCTGTAGCGGGCACTTTAAGGAAACACGAAGTCATGAATCACAACAATGTGTGGAAGTGCGTTTCCGGCTGACTTCACTAAAGTTAGTTTGAAACCGGGCCTCTGGGGAAGGATTCCTCCTCTGGGAGGACTCACTCGTCTACCGGGGAGGCACAGCCAGTGTTACTTTATCCAATAACAAGCGCGGACGTGAAGTATGACAAAAGGAAAAAAACAAAAACAGCCGGCTCCACTCTCCCACATTAATTCACTCGTGCACTTTGAATGTGCCTAATGAAACATGTTTGCTGTAACATCTCCGTGGCTCTGCTGGACTTTACTGTCTGTCTCCCTCGTGGGGTTTACCTGTGCAGGTGAGTTTGATTTTAAATCCTATCGATCTATTTCTTACCCGCTGTTAGATGTTCGAGCTGCTTTAGTTTCAGCTGCTCACAGAGGACGCAGGTCTCCTGTCAACAAACCTCTTCTGTCGTGTGAGAAAGTGGATGTTAGTGTTTAGACTCACACACGTTTACATAACAGTTTGTATAATGAAGCTGTGAAGAGAAGAGATTTTATTACTGCAATAAATTTAAAGTGGTGTTAGATAAACATGGACAAACTGCTGTAAAGGTTTATTATTGATTCATTGATTAAAAGTTCTTCTCAGAGTTTTTATTTGTTTATTTTTTAAAGACCATGTATCATTTTTGTACCACTTTACAAGTTTGTGCTACTTTGTGTTGGTCTGTCACAGAAAAACTCAGTGAAAACATTTGAGTTTGTGGTTGTAAGGCGACAAAATGTGTAAAAGTTCAAGGGGTATGAAAACCTTTTCAAGGCACAGTATATGCAGGTATGTGTATGTTTGTTTCATATGCCTGACATGACAGCTCATCATCACCTTGAGAGCATTTTAGTAAGTTTGGGCACACAGATAAAGGCTAATAACACATGAAATTTCACAAATATGTCATATTTTATTAGGTGCTGTGACAAAGTGGATGAGCAGTTGCAATGCTCTCCCTTTGTCCCATGTGAGTTGACCTTTTTTTTTTTTTTTTTTTTTTTGCACGTTTCTCTGTTTCTATTTATTTGCTATGATTTGCCATTTGTTGAGTAACATTGCTGCACTCACTATCCCGGGTTTGTCTGTTGCCGGCAAAACAAACATTCTGCAAATTGAGACAAATACCCAGTTACATGTTTCTTTATATTTTATTTCATCACAGATTAAGTCATTTGTTCATACTTTGTTGTTTCTTTCCAGTCTCGTTTTTGTCAGGTGTGGGAAACGCCTTCTTCTTCTTCTTCTGTATAGGGTTTATTGGCAGTTGGCAAATAGCAAAATGGTGCATTATCGCCACCAACTGGTGTGCAGGTGGGAAACGCCTGCCTAGCATTTTGTTGTTTTAAGTCCTGCTGATGTGACATCAAGCGGAGTTTGTACCACAAGTTTCTTTTTCCATAGAAATGCTTCATTTTGTTTGTTTCAAGTTCTGAAGGGGTTTGTTGAATCTTGTTTATGCAAACGGAGCCATTTAGTTACGTAAATGTGTCAATTAGAAGTGTGAGGAGGTTTTGTGTCTTTTTAATCATCTGTGTAGAGTTTAAGATCCCTCAGTTTAAGTGAGAGGTACAGGCTGTGCTAATTGGAGGGAAATTGATGGCCCTATTTAAAGCCAGATTCAGAGGAGAGGTGAGCTGTGTTACCAGGTCCATGAACTGATGGGTTTTGTTAATCGAGTTACTTTTGGGGAAAGTTTTGTTAAGTTACGTTACACATTAAATGGAGTTCATTGTAAATAAATTGCTCTGCAAACTTAAAACAAAACTTAAACAAAAATCTGCAAACCTGAAATTTCTCTGTAGTCTGCTTCCCTACAACCTTCCTTGACATTCGAGTCGGACTACCTCAACATGTTTGTTTGATTCATTTCTTAATGTGAGAACAGTCAGGACACAGTTTGTTTCACAGATGCAGGTTCATATTGTGTGTGTGATGAACATTTAGCCTAATGTGCTGAACCCAGTGTGTACAACTCTTTGCTGATTGGCTGGTGTAGAAGTGAACAGATCAAACTTTCATCTGTAACCTCGCTGCTCTGTGTTTCCTTTTCAGACCACAAAAACGTCACAGCTGAGTCTGGACACAACGTCACTCTGACATGTCGAGCTCCAAACAACAACATAGTAGTAAAATGGAGCCGAGCTGATCTGGAGTCAGAATATGTTCTTTTGTACCGGGATGATCTGTCTGTTCCAGATGACCAGCATCCAACTTTTAAGAACCGGGTGGATCTGCAGGACACACAGATGAAGGATGGAGACGTGTCTCTGATTCTGAAGGATGTGACGATTAATGACACTGGAACATACGAGTGTCGTGTCTTTGTGAGAAAAACACGCTCATGGAAATCCATCAGCATCATCTACCTTCATGTTGGTCCTCCAGGTGAGTGAGTAGAGCTGAGTGTGTGTGTGATCAGAGGTGAAGCTGCTTCCTGGTTGTTGATGTTTGTTTGTAAAGATGTTGTTGATGAGACTTTGTAGAAAGCAGCTGGTCTGAGTGATGTGATCAGAGTGCAGTAGATAATGTCTGACAGCAGTTTGAAGAGGAAATGGATTCTGTTCTGTTCTTCACTCATCACCTACCTGACAGCTGACACCTCACACCTGTTTCTCACCTGCAGGTCAGACAGGAGGACTCACAGAGGATGGAGGGAAGGAGGATGGATCTGTTGGACTGAAAGTTGGTCTTCCAGTTGCTGCTGTGTTTCTTCTTGCTGTTGTTGGTGTTTTGATCTACAAAACACGTAAACGACAGAAGCAGGGTTCATACCAGCCTCCAGTTGAACTTCAGTCTGTTTGAAATGTTTCAGTTTTTTCCAGCTGTTTCAGCTTCTCAGAGGTGACACTGAGTATTCAGGATAAAGACTGTTGTGGTTTTCTAATCATGAAACATGTGCAGAGTCAAATGTCACACATGTCATTAAGAATTGCCAAAAAAAGATTCATAATTATTTTTACATTTTCTTTTTCTTTGGTGTCAGATGTCGACAAACAATCCAGGAAACATTTAAACGTACATCATAGAGTCTCGACCTCCTGCTGAGCTAACGTCTCTTTAACTTTTACTTTAACCTCCTGACACTCAAACTCTTTCATGGCATTTTTAATTTCTCTTTGATATTTGAGCTGATTGGGACCTGATGAATGTGAAAACAAAGAATTACCAGATTTTTTTTTTTTTTTAGTCTGATTTTTGTTTCTGAGAAAAATGAGATCCACATATGAGGACATTCATTTTAAATTTCATAGAACAGTGTCAGTATAACGTCCTCGTACGTGGATATCAGGCCTTTGTAGAGTAAAATTCTGTATTTTGGTCTAGACGACCCAAAATGTGATGTCCACATGTGTGGACGTGTTATAGGCCCAGCTGTAGAGGGCGCAGCCAGATTACGATCCTGTAAAACAGGAGACAGAGTGAACACAGGAAACACGCTGCTGTTCGCCTGGTCAGTCTTACCAGAACCACAAGCTCACAGCAGCTGTGCACACAACTCAGTCCCCACAGCACTCTGCTGCCCTCTGCTGTCCAGAGTGAAATGACCTCCCCTGTAATACAAAACCTCATTATACCAGTAAACCAGTAAAGTGAAACATGCACAATCGCCTCCATATATCACACCACTTAACTCACAGTTGTGACCACAGATTTGTGTGGATCACAGACGCCAGGTCCTAGGAGGTTAACATCAAACTACCTGCTGCTTCTCTCATGTTTGTATCAGAGGAGCTTCTGATTATTACAGCTTTAAGCACTGAACGCACTTCTTAACTTTGTTATTGTTCTTTAATATATATGCTTTTAATGCACGTTACAATAGTAGATGATGAGGTTTCATGTTTATTTTTTTAATGTAACTTTCTGACCTGTTGACTCAGTTCGTGCAGTTTTCAGGAACTTTCTGTTTCTCATGTTTTTACTGTAAAAGTGCCTTCAGGTGGTTGTTGTTTCCTGCTGCTTCATGAATAATTCTGCAGTGAAACTGAATCTGAGCTGGACCCAAACAAACCTCACTGAGCTGATGTGTAAACTGGATCTAAGCAAGAATCAAACTGCATTAAAAACGTGACAGAAAACCTGCTCACTGACTTTCTCTCACTTTGACTCTGAAACTGTAACGAGAGACAACATTTAGACATTAACTGTCATTATGTAACAAGTTTATACAGCTGTAGTCTCTTGATGCTACGAACAGAAAACAAAAAATAAATAACTTGGTCATAAAAAGGTGTCGGTGTAACTGGCTCAACCAGGACTTTGCACGAGGGCTCAGACAGCTGTGTTCATGGTCGTACCTCAGTATTTACAGAGTCAGTGACCAATCTAGGACTGGTTCTATGTTCCCATCAGGAAAAGAAAACAACTCACGTTTTCCATCAGACATCTTTATGAAACCCACAGAAGCACACGAGAAGATCAAGTGAGACCAAAGTTTATTGAACCTGCAGAGAAACCAGATCACTGCTGTGGAGACGACAGCACACTTAGAAATAACATAAATAACAGCAAAGTTACTGAAGACATGAAAACATGGATTACATCTGCTTTTTAGTTACATAACATTTATTATTGTTTATGTATAAATTACGTCTTGGTCATGCTTTTATTCTGAAAAGCCTGATGAAGAAAAATTTTCTTTTTTATATAAAAAATTTAAAAACTAAATTAAGAAAGCAAAATTTTTCCAGCTTCTTTATAAAAGAAAATAACAAAAACTCTCCATTTGAACTTTCTGCCCTCAGAGGTTGTGTGAGGTTTCCTTCATGAGGAGAACAAACAGAATATAAACCAGTGTGTTTACAGTGAATGTGTCAGGTCTGAGCTGCTGCGGGGACCAGTTAGAGAGCAGCAGCTGGATCCCAGTGGTTGGACTGGTGGACGACTTCAGTGAGGAGGAGATGACATTTGGCTCTGGTAGAAACTCTGCACACACAAACACACAGGAGGAGAATATAAGCACAAATTATTGTTTTTGGCTCTAATTAGTAAACACAGAGTGAGTCTATAATGCTGGGCATACACGCTGCGATCTTTGGCCCATTTTGAGCCGATTTTTGAGTCGTGTGACCGTTTTGGTGATCGGCCCGAGTTTGACCTTCATCGTGCGTCGTGTAGTAACGAGAAGCCATTAACTCCTCCCGATCATCAATCGCTTGGTCGGGAGGATTTCAAACCGACGGGTCACCACAGCAGCTCACACTGCGCACGCGCAAACACATAAATGTTGGTACGAAGACAGATTAGCACAGCAGCGCAGCGTGTGATCTGGACACAAGCGATGGAGGAACTTGTAGAACTTTTGAAAGCTCATCCGAGCCTTTTTGATGTGGCCTCACAAAATTATCATAAACACAACAACCGTGAAAATAGTTGGATTTACATTGAAAAGTCATGAAAAGAGTTCGATGGACATTGCTGCTCAATCACAGCTGCCTGATCAATGCCCCATATCGGTACTCACTGTGGATTACTAAATATACACATCTATAATTGCTAAACAATATGGGGCAATTATGACAGATTTAATTAATAAAGGCAAAACTAGCTTTATCACAGGACGTACAACTCAAGGCAGTATAAGAAGGTCCCTCCAGATAATTAATTGGATGCAAACAAAAAAGGACAGTGCGGCCATAATAAGCCTGGATGCAGAGAAGGCTTTCCACAGTGTCGATTGGAGCTTCTTGTATGCCGTGCTTGAAAGGTTTGGCTTTAATAGAAATTATGCCCACATCACACCAGTTTTAGCCAATCTACATTGGCTCCCTGTTAAATATCCTATCAATTTCAAAATTCTCTTGCTAACCTTTAAAATCTTAAACATTTGGCTCCCAGCTATCTATGCGAACGCCTCCATTTGTATATCCCTAATACGGCGCTTAGATCTTCCAATCAAATGCTCCTGACGCAACCGAGGCCTCGTCTGAAGTCCAGAGGTGATCGGGCCTTTGCTGCCGTAGCTCCCAGACTCTGGAATAACCTCCCTCCTTATATTTGTTCCTCAGAGTCCATCCAATCTTTTAACTTGTGTCCTAAAACTTATTATTTTAGTCCGGCTTTTGATTCAAACTAGTATGCTATTTTGTGGCTAGTTATGTTTGTTTTTTTACCCATGTTGTTCATATTGTTTCCTGCCCTTCTTTTAACTGTTTCTGTTATTCTGTCTTGTGCTATTGCGCTGATCAACTGTGAAGCACTTTGGTCAACTTTGTTGCATTATTACGTGCTATAAAAATACATTTTCATCTGATTTGATTTGAAATCTATTTACCAATCTCCTACAGCTCGAATTAGAATCAATGGTAGCTTAACAGAGCAAATCTCTCCCGAGAGAGAGAGGTACTCGCCAGGTTTGTTGTCTCTCACCTCTTCTCTTCACTCTATACATTGAACCGCTGGCACAGGCCATCCAACAAAGTGAGGAAGTGAGAGGAATAAATATTAAATCATCAGCTGATTTTCAGCTTATCATACTCTATTTAAAAAATCCAAACCAAACTATAATTCCACTGTTTAATGTAATTCATATCTCTGCCAAAAACTCGAGGTACAAAATTAATGTGACCAAAACTCAGATACTTGCTTTCAATTATTGGCCGTCTGAAGAGGTTAAAATAAGTTTAAACTGAACTGGACTGCAAAACAAATAAGATACCTGGATGTAACTGTGACTAAACAATTGAGTGACCTTAATAAAACAAACAATGATGGACTGACCACTCAAATTAAACATGATCTAAACCAATGGTCAACGCTTACACTAGACTTTAGTGCAAGAGTCACAACAATAAAAATGAGTATCCTCCCACAGCTATTGTACCTTTCCCAATACCTGCCAGTTAAGATCTCAGTGGAAAAATTCAACAACTGTGACAGGCTCATCTCTAGATTTGTATGGAGCGATCAAAGGCCTAGAATAAAATATTCAAAATTAATACTGTCTAGGAAGCAAGGTGGTGTGAGACTCCCTAATCTAAAGCCCAAACCAGACCAGCGATAAAGTGGAGTGATCAGAACTTTAAATGGAAAGATATTGAAGTAAAAGTCCAGGATGTCCCAGTCCAGACTTTTCTTGGAAGTTTGCAACTTAAGAAAACTTTCCTATAACGTCCCACACTCTAGAGATGGGGTTTCGGCCGAGTTAAACAAAGTAAGTTGGAAAGAGAGGTTAAGACGTTAAACTGGGCTGATTATGATGTTGGTGTTGTACCAAGTGGACATGACTCAGGACCCAGGAAGTGGGAACAAAAAGGAATAACAGTGATTTGTACAATAATGAAAGATGGCCATTTGAAGTGAGAAGTGGAGATTATATGGCACCAAGGAAAATTAATGAACGAACAAAACATTTAAGGTTTATGTCTATAACTTTGTATATCCATATATATATGCATGTAGGAAAAGTGTGTACATGTGCTGGAGAATATACGCTGCTGAGCAATGTAGGCATGCATATGGTAGTTGATTATAATTGGCACCCACATCTTTTATTCACATTAGTTAAGTTTGTTTTGAATGTATGTTTGTTGATTTCTCCTGAAATGTCTGTGTTTAAACTGTGACATAAACTATTAATAAAAACTACAGTGTCAAAAAAAAAGAGAAAAAAACAATAAATGTGTATAAAGTGCTTTAAATACTCAGGTAAAGTAGAAAAGCAGTAAGAACCAGTTCATTTACCGTCTAACAATCCTACTACTGCTACATCACATAAATATTGGCAGGCTGCCAAAGAGCAGTGAAAAAGAAGGAACTTCCTGTTTCAAGCAGAAACTGTGTCCACACTAACTCTTCTCCATTTTGTCTTCACCTCCATATTGTGTTGACTCTACACGTCAACGCAGTACATTTATTTCATGGCTAAATTATTTATGCACGTGTCTCTTTTGTTTACTGTCAGTAGCATTAAAGATCCACAGTTATACAAACTCATATATATATATATATATATATATATATATATATATATATATATATATATATATATATATTTGTTATACAAACAAATATAAAACAATAATTAGAATTTATCCTAAAATGTAACCAAACATTAAAGCTCGGCTGATTTTCTCATCAACAACATCTTTAGAAACAAACATCAACAACCAGGAAGCAGCTTCACCTCTGATCACACACACACTCAACTCTACTCACTCACCTGGAGGATCAACAACACTCAGGTAGATGATGCTGATGGGGTCATTCTTCAAAAGGGCTCTCTCCCTCCGGCTTGTTCCTCTCCTGAAGGCATGATACTTGTATTTCTCAGAATCAGAGACACGTCTCCATCCTCCATCTGTCTGTCCTGCAGATCCACCCGGTTCTTAAAAGATGGATGCTGGTACTCTGGATCAAACTGCTTGTCTCAGTACTAAAGGACATGTTCATCTTCCAGGTCAGCTCTTCTTCACTCTATAACTATGAAGTCGCTGTTTGGAGCTCGACATGTCAGAAAGACGTCCTGTGCAGACTCAGCTGGGACGACTTTCTAGTCTGACAGAGTGAAAGAAACACAGCAGAGAGGTCAAAGTGAAGGTCAAAGTGCAGTTACTCGTTTTTACAGCAGCGATAATTAAGAGAAGCTACAAACAGAGACATGTAGTCACTTAAGCAGAGAGAGCACAACAGACACTGGAAGCTTAAGTTGATCAAAATCTGAGTATTGCTAGAGACCCATGGTACCCTTCTCCTTGTATCTTTGCCCCACCGGAGATGTGAACTCAGGAAGGGCAATGAAGACAGAAGTCGAGAAAACAGGTTCAACAAAATGAGACATCAGTGAATCACCATGTTGGATCATGTCAGTATTTTAAAGTAAGTGGCGTCTCAGATTAACAGGCTACAGTCAAAGTGTGTAAAACAAACGGTGGTGAATGGAGCAACTACAAAGTTCACTTTTCTTCAGGTCAGAGTTTGTGGATCAGGTGCTTTATGAAGGTTTTAATGGTCATTACAGGAACTGTAATGAAAGAAACTGTAATGAGTGAAAGAAAACTGTAGAAGCAATTACAGGTTGAATCTGGTAGTTGGGGTTGTTAGCTAAGATACAGTCATTAAGAAGCGGCACAACTAATATATCTACGCGAGCTAATTTACGATGTGCACTGCTAGAGTGGCCATTTATTTTTTAATGCACCTTCTCAGATTAATTCACTGCGTGTCGTGCCATCAGTTAACGCTTCGCGTGCCGTGCCCAGGGTTGCCGACCCCTGTTTTAAACCATTTTAGCCTTGAGTGTCCTGTCAAACACAACAGACATTAAAGAGATAAGAAATAGATGCTTTTAAAAAATAAAATCTATTATGTATAATTACAAACATACTAGTTAGTATATACCCATATTGCAAATAACTCTAAAAAGTGTCATTTAAAAGCTTGATTGCTGTTAGAAAAATAAATTTTAAAGCAATTCAGATGCATTTTGGGACTCTGCATCTTGTCAGAAGGAATCAGCTCATACTCAGAAAGAAGGAGATGTGACAGAACTCTGTACCTGTGTGATTACAGACCAATCATAAATGGACTGGAGGGAGAGGTCTTGAGTCCTCCCAGTTGCATAAGACGTGTCATCTCAGAGAGATCACATACCACGGCCATACTTTATGATGCTCTCCAGTACAGCCTTCTGCTTTCCTCTATATTTGAATGCAATGTTTGCACCTTGTGTTCCACGTCGTTTATTTAAAGCTGATAATTGACAGAGCTACAGACCCATGACAGCCTTACACAGGTAGCCAGCAGCTATGACCAGCACTACTTGTGCAGTTAATAAAAGGACAGGTAATGTTTGTCGCGCTGTTGCACACACAGCACGCTCGTTTGTTTCAGTTCGTCAGTTGCAACAAGACAGCTTACCAACGTGTACGTAATAAGCTGATACTCCTGGGTGCTACACACTACAGTGTACGCTGTACACCTACTTACTGGTTGTGTCGCATCAGTCTGTGTCTCTGAGTTAACTTGTGTTTCTCCTCCAGCTCCGGACCGCTAAAAATGCGCGTGCTCTTTGTGAGCTCGTTCCCGGCTCGTAACCAGCGCGTTCTGCCGTCAAGGGCGATCATTGGTTAAATGTGATCATGTGACCGATCCTTTTATTTAGCAAAACTGTGATTAATAGTCAAATATTATTGTTGAGGGGCACAGACAGGACTCCGCACGCACGCACACATTAAAAAAAAATATATTTTTAAAAAGTTGCCTCAACAAAAGGGCACTTTGGGCACCCATCAGGAAAGGGGCGGGTGCTCAAGCCCCTCTAGCCCCCACCCCCCTCCCCCCCCTCCACGTGCCTGGTAGTAGAGGCGAGAGGAAAGTGACCACTGTAGTGATGGGTAGCTGACGCCTCGTGAAGCGTTTCAGCACATTCCCCAAACTGTATCGATACTGTGTCGACACAGTGTTGCTGTTTTGCTCCATACTGACACCTGCTGGACCTTAAATATCATTGAAGGCAACTTACTTGACACTGATTCAATGACCTAGTCATTCTTGTACACTGTAAGGTATTGTACTGTCCATGGAATCAGTTTATATGTTTTACATTACAAATATTGTAGACATCTTTAAAATATATTGTGAATGACATTAAGTGAAAATTAAAATGAAAGTATTGTGAATTTATTATAAATTTCTATTCAGAAAAATAGGTTTATCCAGTGTTTTTGCATTCAGTCGATTGCGTTTTTTTTTTAAACCATTTCCACAGCTTTGGAAAACTCACAGGCATAGATGAAGCTGGGGTACACAAACTGTAAAGCCAGGTGGAAAAGGTTCAGATAAGATGTCTTCTTATTTCCCAGTACGTTAAAGGATCCTCTGATTTTGGAATGTTTCTCTCCGACACTCTCCACAATACTAAGGGGTTGGCAGTCCTTTAGAATAAAATTCAGGACTGCCTGATCCAGAACAATCTTCCTAGATGCTTGATTTCAAAATAATAAAACACATACGAATAATAATTTTTTAAAAAAGATAATAAAGCTGTTCAGTGTCTATATAGGCCGACCTGTGTTCATTCTCGGTGTGTTTGTCTCCTCATTTTCATGTTTGGCTCTGTAATGCCCAAACACTGAGGAGGTGATTTTGTTTGTGTAAGAAAGCTCCGCAGAACAGATGCAACATTTAACCTGCATAAAATGAAATAAATAATTTACACTTCAAGTCACAATGCTGTTTTTCCTATTCTGATAGATTACACTGAAACAAACAGATACCTTATTTTCAGTTAAAAGATCAAAATGATCCCACACAGCAGAAACTTTTCTTTTTCTTTTGGGCTCCATTTTGTTATGGAGAGATGTTTTGTTTTTTTTATCTTTGCGAGAGTAATTTTGTGGGGGTTTTGGTAGCGACTCATTTCGTTGTTAGATGCGAATGCGGTACCTTTTAAACACAGTTTGGCGCGTTGGCAATGAGCGATACAGCAGCTATATCAATCACGTGACTTTTTCTTAAAGCGACGCACGCACCGATACAGGCATCGCTGGGTGAGCTTGATACATGCGCGTCGGTGTGTCAGTGTTGCAGGACCCATCACCACAGCAAGATGTGTCAAGGGAGAATTACATTGCTTCGCTCGGTCATGATTTTCTGCTTTATCTTGCTTCCGGCTGCGGGTGAGACAACTGTTCAATTATTTTAAAGCCAATTTTGACATTGTAAATACACGCCACAAATTTAAGAAAATAAAAAACCCTGACTGTCTAGGTAGTAGACAGTAGCTTGTTGTTAGCTTGACACAGCTAACAACAAGCTTAGCTCGGCTGCTCGATAGAAAAAGTGTCAAGAGATAAACCGAGGGCTTCGAAAATAGGGGCTCTATTGTATAGTAAGCGCTGGCTCGCGGCTCTGCCTTCTGATGCTTTGTTGGCATTTTACCGGCATAGCAAATAGCATATACACGGTGGTGGCTAGTGGCTTTGATGGCTGGCTGTAAGGCGTTGGACGCTCACAGCTGATGCTAACGTTAGCATGTAAAACTTTTTTTTTTAGCATGTAAAACGACTACAAATACTACAAATAACAAAGGCGTCCTCTGGGGGGGTCCCTTGAGGAAACTTAAAGCTCTCTCACAGTTGTAACATTGTTTTGCTCTCGGAAATGAGACGAGGCTCGGCGAATGGCTTCTTAAAAGCCCTGAAAAAAGCAGGGCATCAAATTAAATCAAACTCTTGTTGCTCCTCTCCACGGAAATCCTTACTAAAATGTGAAAGCTTTGTAAGATCTGAAGAGTGCTATTAGTACGGCTTATTTAAACCCCCTTTCCACGTTGGGTGACACTACCGTAACTCTTCAACGCTGTGCGCAATCTAAAAACTCTAAAAACGGTCCACTAAATCAGCGACTCCACACTCAGATATACAAGTGAACACCAACTGTCAGCAGTGTATGACAGGAAGTGCTTCTTGGAGCTCTACTCGGGGCCAAAAAGCATGTGGAATTATTTAGAAAAAAAAAGAGTTGCCCATAGTAAAATGCAAAATGTGCTTTTTATTGTATGGTAGACCTCATAATAATTCCGCGGTTGTCTGAGGAGGGTTACTTTTATTTCTTGTCCTTGATTGTTCTTATGCAGCACGATGCAGGTGACGTTAGTTCTTCATAACATTGTCATGGCGGTGTTTTAGACAACTTACGTTGACCTCCTTTAAAAATATATATATATATCATAAGTTTCCTTTCCAAATCACTAGATCAAATCTCCACGCACTGTTACATTATATGTAAAATAAACTGCATTAAACTGAGTCCAATTCCTCGGTGTATGCTTCTCGTCGTGTCGCACAACTCAGCGCCAGCTACACAATTTTTCCCCCACAAAGAAGCTCACACACAAGTGAGAGAGCGACACCGACCAGCGCAGCAGCCATGTTTGCGAATTGTAACCAGACGTGGCCTCTTTATAACTCTGTCTGTGCTCCGTGTTTTACTTACCCCGACATGCAGAGACTTTAAACAGTAAAAGCAGCTCATTTGTGCCTGATCCCGCACGGTGTTAAACATTAAGCGGTTGAAAGCAGCTGACATACTCAGTTTTCTCGACGCTGAGTACTGAGTTTAAAAAATAGCTCCGATATCCACAGCCAGACCCACGTCGTCTTCGGGTACGGAACATCCTCGTTTAAAGCTTTTAAGAAAGCTGTTTTATCGTCCATTAACGATAACACAACCGAACTTCACCGACAGACGCCACGAAGCGATTTCAGAGACTGGAACGAAGGGCGGTTCCTGTCGATCCGATTACAGAACCGACAGTCTGTTGGAAGTACATACAGCCCTCCCATTTGAACGGAGTCGTGCACGCGGACGAACACATTTGCATAAACAAAACGAAAACGGCAGGACAAGCGCGCTCACGCTGCTCACTAGAAGAAAACAAAACAACGTTAAGCCCCCTCCCCCAGCACCTGCAGAGTTAAAACACAGGGTTACCTTGGATGCAGTAGCATAGCAACGCTGGTTTCTGTCAAGTTTACCACACTTTAGGTGGTGCAAGTTTTTGTCCCTGTTCTGTTCTACTTAATAACCTCGCAAATATTACATATTTCTGAGGACAAGAACAAAGACAACAAATAAGCAGTTGTTCAAAGGTGTTTGCAAAAAATACTTTTCCCTTTTTTTTTTTTTTCTTTTTTTTTTTTCCCTAAATCTTTTCAGATTGTATTTGTTTTATTTATGACACTGGGAGCTAAACACAAGTTGTTTTGTTTTGGAGGTCTGTGGTCACGTTTGTGTGATTCAACCAGCATAAACCAGAGAGCAGTTGTGTCTGTTCCTAATTCTAATTCTTGGCTGATGTAGAAGTGACTGTTTCCTCTCTGCTCTGTTGTTTCATCTTTCAGACCAAGAAACTATCACGGCTCAGTCTGGACAGGATGTCACTCTGACATGTCGAGCTCCAAACAACAACCTCATAGTTGTAGAGTGGAGCAGACCTGACCTGGGAGAAGTCTTTGTGTATCGCAATAACCATTTTGATTCGGATGACCAGCATCCATCTTTTAAGAACCGGGTGGATTTGCAGGACAGACAGATGAAGGATGGAGACGTGTCCGTGATTTTGAAGGATGCGATGATTAATGACACTGGAACATATGAGTGTCGTGTCTTCATGGAAGGAACAAATCGCGGGAAGAGAGCTCATCAAACTATTGACCCCATCAGTATCATCTACCTGAGAGTTGTTGATCCTTCAGGTGAGTGAGGGAGAGTGAGTTCAGTGTGTGTGAGCAGTTTAAAATCATATTAATATTGGGTTGATCTGAGTCATTTAAATGTGACAAATATGGAGAAAGAACATTACAGATTTCAAACACTTCTTTACAAAGAATCCATGTTTAAAAAAAAATGGACTTTTTTATTTAATCCATCAAAGGTTGGTATAAAGTGCCTGCAGTGAAGACCAAAGGAGACATAGTGTCGTTTATATCTGCTGCTATTATTATAGTTAATAACACTAAATCATACGTGTTGTTGCCATGACTACTGCACCTTGTGCTTTGGTGATAAAGGAAATTCCCTTTAACCCCTCTGCTCTGTGTTGTTTCCTCTTTCAGTTCAGAAAAACATCACAGCTGAGTCTGGACAGAAGAACGCCACTCTGACATGTCGAGCACCAAACAACTTGTTGTTGTTGCTGCTGCTGTGTTTGTTTGTTTTTTGATCTACAGAAGAGTTCAGCAGGATTCATACCAGCCTCCACCTGAGCCTGTTTGAATAATCAGACCTTTTATTATTGGTTCTCTTCCAGCTTCTCAGAGGGGACTCTGAGCATTCTGGGTAAACACATTTGAGGATATCCTAAAATTAATTTCCACGACATCCAAAGTTTGATGTTAAGTGTCTGAAATTAGACTAAACATTTATTTATTCCAAACAATTTTTTTTTTTGTGTGTGTGTTTCAGGAAATTTAAATTAGTTTATATGTAAGTGAAACAGGAGCAAACTGAAATGTCACATGTGCCTTCACGAGGTGCCAAAAGAACAGTTTTATAAAAATTTAAAATGTTCTTTTTCTTTGGTGTAAAACCTCAACAAACAGACCAGCAGATATTTTCATATTTAAATGTCCATTATAGAGCTTTTAAGAAGTAGAAAACTGTCCCAAAGTGAAAGTTGTGCCTTTAGCTCCTTACTGTCCGCTCATCAACCTCCATGAACACCAGCTGAAGTCTTCATAAGAAGTTTAGTTTAGCAGACTAAAACTAAACTTGTCTTTATACTGTGAGCTGTAGCTGCTACTTCCTGCTCTCGACCTCCTGCTGAGCTAACGTCTCTTTAACTTTACTTTTAATATCAAACTACCTGCTGCTTGACTTTAAACAGATAAAACACTCATGTTTATATCACAGAAGCTTCTAATGTTTATTTTATAAAGCTTTAAGCACTCCACGCACTTAAGTTTGTTATTGCACACTGTATTCAATATATTTATTTGTAGGGATGGGTACCGGTGTCCGGTGCCATGATGGCACCGGTTCTGACATAAACGGTAGTAACCAGACCGAAAAGCAGCGCACATTTCGGTGCATTTTTTTTTTCCTCAGCTGTGATACACTTTAGATTCTAGCCAATCATTTTACGTTTCCGAGGATAGTAGGCGGGTCCAGGTACGTACGTTCTTTAAGTCTGGCTGTACTTCACAGCATAATATGCAAACTCAGCAGCCTGAAACAAGTGCTTTAAGCTGATACTGTGATACTGTCAAAGGAGGTAACACCTCAAATCCGATGAAATACCTGGCGACGCATAGCGTTTTTTTTTTAGTTTTTTTTTTTTTTATTTGTTTGTTTTTTTTAAGCCGAGAAATGCGCCGTATTTGATAGCTTGCTGCGAGACCTCACACAGAGCACATTACTGTGTGTGGTGCCTGTTATCGGACCCGGAGTTAGCAACATCCCCCAAAAACCCGAAGAGGCGTCCTGGCCCCTAGCCCTGCCAGTGTAGCAGAAATGATGAGGATGATGATGGCAGCAGCAGCCGTTCTTCTCTGCGTGAGTAGCTTAATGTTGTTCGTGTGTAATTTACATTGAGTAGGCTAACCACGTTTTACATTAACGCATGTAAGGTGAACTAGCAAACACCATCATAGCTACATGCGGCTGTCCTCTTGTTTGATAGCAGATGCTCCCTTCATCCTGGCCAAAAAGGCTAAAGTGACCAAAGAAAAAGTGGAAAACAGCTAAACATGAGAGGTTTTTGGACAAAGTTTGTGTTTTTTTTCCATTGTTTAAGCACTGCTTCCAGCCAAGAGTGATACCATATATGCCCCATAGCTGCAGAAAAGGCTAACATTGTTATCTTTTTACAAAAAACAGCTGAACATGAGAGGGTTTTGGACCAATTTTGTGTTCTCCATTCTTTGAGCACCGTTTAAGCACCGGTACCATTTGGCACCGGTATCGGATAAAACCTAAACGATACCCATCCCTACTTATTTGTCTGAGCAAGAATCCTGTTTAGTTTTCATTCTGTTTTTATCACAAAACTTTCAGGCCTGTTGACTCAGTTCATGCAGTTTTCAGGACTGTTTTTACTGTAAATGTGCCTTCCGATGGTGTCTATTATTATAACGATTTCTCTTTAAAGTATGAATTCATATTGTATTAATTCAAAGTCCATCAGTACGTATATTACCTTATATAATTGTATCTGCTGCTGCTCCACATGAAAAATTTTAATATTAGGATATTAAATCATGTTCATTGTATCTCACAGTGACACAGACAGCTGTGAACATCCCATTCATAATCAATGATTCATTCTTCTCTGAACTTTAAATAAACTCATTAAAATACATTTTTCTTCATGTGGTCGTCTGCTCTGAGTCACTTTATAAATCTGCATCATGCTATATTTTACTCTTACTGTATGAAAACGTGCTGTGAGCGCTTCAGATATGACTCTCAGCTCTACGAGCCGTAATTTTTTTCTTTACTTTACTGATGAGCTTTCTGAAAATGGTCGTCTGTGTGCAGATTCTCTCAGACTGGATAAAGACAGATGTCACAGATGTTCTCTTTATTGCTCCTGACAGATCATCAGACATCAAACTTCACAGTAACTAAGACTCATGTGTGAAAGTGTTCCTGCTGCTTTTAAATCTGTGGCTCACATTAAGTTCGTTATCTGCTCTGAAGAGGACTGAAGTGTGTTTGGGTTCACCACAACAACTCAACGTTTCCATCAGACGTCTTTATGAAACCCACAGAAGCACACGAGAAGATCAAGTGAGACCAAAGTTTATTGAACCTGCAGAGAAACCAGATCACTGCTGTGGAGACGACAGCACACTTAGAAATAACATATAAATAACAGGAAATGAGGAGAACAAACAGAATATAAACCAGTGTGTTTACAGTGAATGTGTCAGGTCTGAGCTGCTGTGTGGACCAGTTAGAGAGCAGCAGCTGGATCCCAGTGGTTGGACTGGTGGACGACTTCAGTGAGGAGTCGATGACATTTGGCTCTGGTAGAAACTCTGCACACAAACACACAGGAGGAGAATATAAGCACAAAGCAGAGCCTCTCTGTTCTCTTTATATACAGCAAAGCATGAGGACATGTCAGTGAACACATCACAGTTACAATAATATAACTTATTGAACTTTGACACATTTTGTGCAGGTGTGTCAGATCACACAGCATCTGCAGAGACACACAATCTTGTTTTGATACATTTTAACTGCAGGATGAAAATAAACATCAAATTGCTCCATCTTAACAGGTTACTGGCACCAGAATATTTAGTGGAACTGGTGCTTGTGTCCCAGTCAGTGTGTACATCCTGAGATGCTGCAGCCACAAACCTGTTCACTGTTCCCAGCTCACACTTAAAGACGACTGAACGTTTGCTGTGAGGACTCCTCGATCCTGGGACGACCTGCCTGAAGAAATCTGGCTCGCCTCATCAGTGTCTTCTTTTAAATCCTTGTTAAAGACTAATATATAAACTTTAACTCATCTTATTCATCCAGCTGTTGGAAGTTATTCACCACATGACGCTTGAGTCTGTGTAGTTTGATTCAGAATTTACTCTTTGCTCTTTCACTCATCGTCTCTGGGAAGCACTCGTAACGATGGTTTGAAAAGTGACACAAACTTAAAAATACAATAAAGTTTGATTGTGAGCAACAGATTTATGGTGTTTGTACTAAAAGAAGAGCAGCTGTACCTCTCAGCTCTGACTGTTTTTCCTTCTCTTTGACTGACGTCTTCAGTTCTCACTGCTGAGCCGACTGCAGCTGCATCTGCACAATAAAACACACACACAGGACGTCAGTGCACGATTGACTTTACCCAGAATCCTCTGCAGGAGAAAATGGAAGGTACTCATGTTTAGCTGGGCAGAGAAAAGTTACAGGAAGTCGTGATGTCGCTCTGACGTTGTTCAGTTTGTCTTGTACAACATTTTTCTGAAGTCTCATATAAAGACGTCGTTTCTCTGTTTTCTTAACAAAGTGGATTTTCTACAACAGTTTCAATGATAAGAAACAAAATGAATGACATTAGTTATGGAGCCTTTTGGTAAATATTCAGAGAACAAGATGGAAAAACAATCAGTTACAGGAGCAAACATCATGCTGGCTTGAACACATATTTGTTGTTGAAGCTTCTCAGTATTTGAAACATGAAGTGGTCGCATCTCGCAAGCAGCTTCATTTTATAAATATGAAAAGTGAAAACAAAAAAATGCCAAATTGAACAAAAATACAACTAAACGGATTCCTGAGTGATATTACAGCCAGTGTTCAAGAAGAATCTCTGCAAAAATGTCATTCTTTAATTATTTGTGAAAACAGGAAGCTGCTGAGTGCCGAAATGACAGTTTTTGTGCACCTTAGCATATGCTACTTCCGGTGGGGAAACTCCTGTAGAGGGCTTTGTTTATATTCGCTCCTTGTTTACGGTCGGGTTTTCCAAAACAAGTCGACCAAATGGATGAATCAAGCGGCGATTTACATTTCTCTAGATGTCTTGGGCATTTACTGAATATATCTGTAGATGATGTTCATCGTCTTGTCAATATTTTTTTTTCCCCGCGCCTCAGAGCAAAAGAGAGAAAGCATTCAAATGTTATATTTCTCAGTATTTGTATAGTGGTCCCTCGTTTATCGCAGGTGTCCAACAAGAAGTCAAACTTTTTGTGCGATGATTAACATCTTCCTCTGCGTTTTGGGTGCTACCGCAGGTGCCTTTGACGGTGCAAAACATTTTGTCGACATTGATTTTGTTGGGGAGAAAACTTACTGCTAGTGATCGATGTAGGGATTCTGTCCTGTACAGGCGAGCTGGCACAGAGGAAGTCGACAATGATCTACAGCCGATCAGGACCCAGAACACAAGGCTCTGTAGAAGGACAAAAAAGACATGCAAATTTACACACAACAAAAAGAAAAATTCTGCAAAACAGCAAGGCCGCGAAAGGTTATAGCGAGGGACCACTGTAATTTTGAAGGTAAATGGTAAATGGCCTGTATTTATATAGCGCTTTACTAGTCCCTAAGGACCCCAAAGCGCTTTACACATCCAGTCAAGCTACATTGTAGCCACAGCCACCCTGGGGCGCACTGACAGAGGCGAGGCTGCCGGACACTGGCACCACCTCTGACCACCACCAGTAGGCAACAGGTGAAGTGTCTTGCCCAAGGACACAACGACCGAGACTGTCCGAGCCGGAGCTCGAACCGGCAACCTTCCGATTACAAGGCGAACTCCCAACTCTTGAGCCACGATTGCCCAAAATAGGTAAGTCACAAAATACCCTTGGTAAATACTAATATATAGAGACCCTTACCAGCATCATTTATTTACTTTTTTTATATCCTGTGGCTTTTTTTTCACGGTTTGTTGATATGATGTGTAGGTGTGTACTTGACTAGCTGATATCAACATAACGGGGAGACATCTGGCTTTGACTATTCTTCACCTGTAGTTTGAATGCTGAACATTTGCCTGTTTAAATCATAAGAACTGTCACTATACAGAGATACTTCTGAATGTGGACGATGTGTCTTCTCATTTTGTAATGCAGTTCTGCTTGTGTTGAGTGATGTAAACAACCGATCAATCCACACTCTTCAAACGTTAAAATTGTTTTTTTTTTTATGACACAGTAATGGTGAGTGTTCCCACCTTCTGCTCTTTGTAACTTAATGCAATCTTTCCGTTTTTGTATTTTGGACATGATTTTGTAGTCGATCTTCGCAGTAGCGATTGACTGCAAAGTAAAGCTACCAGAAATGTACAAACCCACATCCGGTCTCAAACCAGGAAGTTAGCATTTTCTCCTGCACAGGGTCACTTCACTTTTTCTACTTTCAACAGAGCATTTTATTTGCTGCAACATGGGACCTTTTCCTAGAGACAAAACACGTACAAACTCCAAAACCCATTTCTAGCATGAACTGAACTTCCAAAACAGAGCTACTAGATCCCTTAAATTACACAATTGAAAGCATGAAATCATATATGTATTGTTTGTGTATTTATACACAAGCATTCATATATAGTCAAATAATTCAAAAAATAATAATGTTCATTTACCTGTTATTACCACACACCAAATTCGGTCGTTGGTACTTGCTGGCTTGTGTAGCCACTAGGTAACAAAAGTTCAACACTGCGCCCAGCATCCTGGAGCACTTCTGTTGTCTTTTGTAAGTGTTTTGAGTTTTTATGTGCTTCTGAGTTTTTACGTGTTTTGGAGTTTATATGTGTATGTATGTATGTATGTGCTTTGTCTGTAGGGGCCACCGTAAATAGACTTTTATTTATTCACTCCACATAAAATGTAATAAATAAATCATATAATACAAAAATCAACTATTCACATGTCAACTTTTAACTATTTAAATTTTCAGCTTTTTCCTTTTACAAATTTAAAGTGAAACAACACAAAACACTGCAAACCACAACACAATTAAATATAAATTATAATATAAAAACCAAAAGAACATGCACATTCTCTGTCTTATGGACCTGCATGAATAAGAGCCATTTCGTTCGCGACCGACCTATCACTAGTGCATGGGCGGGGATTTCAGGTTCGCCAGTCCTGCAGTCTAAATGTGACAAATGCAGTTTCCGTCACCCAAAATATTTAAGCATGTACTTATTTACATCATAAACATACCTTGTGCCTTTATCAAGGGGGCTGCTAATAAAAAAATAAACTTCCATAAGCTCCATTACAGCACCCGCACCAACCTCTCCCGATTGGCGCCAAAAAGCCGACAACAGTCATACAGGAAGTCCTTCAATAGCGTCAGGATTCAAAACGGAAGTGGGAGGAGTCTCTTCCAATGTAAGCGAGACAATGAATGATTGACAGCAGCCTTATCAAATCCAAGGCCAAGATAACAAAACGCAAACCGGTGTGCTGTACTGTCAACACACCGGTGCACCGGCTCTTCCAACATAAACCCGTTCGTGTAGTCTGACTGTGCTTCATGAAACATGTTTGCTGTAACATCTCCGTGGCTCTGCTGGACTTTACTGTCTGTCTCCGTCGTGGGCTTTACCTGTGCGGGTGAGTTTGATTTTAAAATCCTAGCGATTTATTTCTTACACGCTGTGATGCGCTGTTAGAAGTTAGCTGCTTTAGTTTGGGCTGCTCACAGTGAGGACGCAGGTCTCCTGTCACCAAACCTCTTCTGTCATGTGAGAAAGTGGATGTTAGTTTTTAGATGTACTCACACACGTTTACATAACAGTTTGTACAATGAAGCTGTGAAGAGTTTACTGTATAAGAAACAGTTTATAACCGCATTACTCATCCTCACCTGTAGAGGCAGCAGCTGGTGCTTTCATTCACTTTAAAGCGGTGTCAGACAAACATGGACAAATTGCTCTAAAGGTTTATTATTATTATTATTATTATTATTATTATTATTATTATTATTATTATTATTATTATTATTATTGATTCGTCCTTCCGACACTGCTGATAATAGAAAATCTACATTTACTTCAGCCATCACTCCTTAAATCCCCTCAACTCTGTACTATTAACATGACTCACTGATGCCCCTCTGAGTGTAGATGGAGCGCATGCATAAAAACAGTAGGAACCTGGGTGACACTGCAGTGTAATATTAATGCAGTACATGTTTCTGTTATGACTCCTGAGCACGATTGAGTCAAAATGTTGATAAAAAATGTTGAAGTCTTTGATAGCAAATTTCTTTCTGTAACAATGGAAAACACAATCTAATATAAACATGCACAAACTAAGGAGAAACATTTGTGTGGAGTCCAGCAACACATTATTTGCATTACAAATCACTGTGTGTACTTCACAGTTCATTTTATTGCCACATTTAGAGGACAGTGGTGACGCCTGAGGCAACAAATGTAAAACATTTCGTCAACCTTTATGTAAACTTCAGAAAACAGCAATCGGGATCGTTAATTAAGACGGATGTAAAGAGCACACTTCTGTTTTTGTGGTCAAGTACCTTGAAGTCCATGGACATCATAAAATATAAAACTACACACATCATGTATAAACACAGATATAACGTTACCAGAAGATCATTGTCATATAGAGATAAGCAGTGTAGCCACATTTACCCATAATGAAATACTTTGGCTCGTGCTCCTCAGCTTTACATGAGCATATAGAGGTATGCACGGACAGTTTATGTCCGACAATATTTTCACGGACCGGCCTTTAAAGTGTCGCAGATAAATACAACAAAATAAAACCAGTACCGCTACCAAAAAAGAAGATTTATTCATAACACACGGCAAAAGACCCAGGAAAACCAAGTTAACAATAAAAAACAATTAAAAACCCTGAAAACCATCAATTTCCCACCCAAGCCTCAACCCCCCCGTCCCAACCCCCCGGTACTGGGACGGGGGGTTGGGGAGGGCTGTGCTAGTTTACTAATGTTCAGGCGACGTTTGACACAGAAAACCCGTTGAAACCTGCTTTTGGAAGGATGTGAAACAGTGAATATAATCAGATAGTAGATCTAACTTACTCCCGAATTAGAGCTGTCATTATATTTATACATAGATGTTTTTATTTAGAGTGCATACAAGTGCTAATGATGGTGGTGAATGGAGTATGGATCGTAGTGTCGGGACCGATAAGCATGTGTATGCTATATCATGTTTGTTTGCACATGTGTAAGTGTACTATATGCAGGTGAGAAAATTCAGGGCAGAGTCTGTTTGCAAAGAAATGAAGGTTTACAGAAGCTGGAGTTGAATATCTATTTATATTTATTTTGAATATTTTGCACTGTGAATGATACACTGGCATAAACATGTGTGTGTGTATTTGTGTCTGTGGTGTGTCTGGTGACCATTTAGCCTGATGTGCTGGACCCAGCGTGTATACTTCTCTGCCTGTAGCTCCTCACTCTGATTGGCTGCTGTACAAGTGAACAGTTATACTCAGACTTCTGTATCCTCCCTGCTTTGTGTTGTTTCCTCTTTCAGACCATAAACCTATCACAGCTGAGTCTGGACAGAACGTCACTCTGACATGTCGAGCTCCAAACAAGAACATCACTGCCATAGAGTGGAAAAGAGCTGACCTGGGAGAGGAATACGTCCTTGTGTATCGGCAAAAGCACTTTGATACCACCAAGCAGCATCAATCTTTTAAGAACCGGGTGGATCTGCAGGACAGACAAATGAAGGATGGAGACATGTCTTTGATTGTGAACAATGTGACGACTACTGATAATGGAACATACGAGTGTCGAGTCTACACAAGAGGAGAAAATCAAAATAATGCTCCAGAGACGCTCATATGCAGCATAAACCTTCATGTTGATCCTCCAGGTGAGTGAGTAGAGTTGAGTGTGTGTGTGATCAGAGGTGAAGCTGCTTCCTGGTTGTTGATGTTTGTTTCTAAAGATGTTGTTGATGAGACTTTGTAGAAAGCAGCTGGTCTGAGTGATGTGATCAGAGTGCAGTAGATAATGTCTGACAGCAGTTTGAAGAGCAAATGGATTCTGTTCTGTTCTTCACTCATCACCTACCTGACAGCTGACACCTCACACCTGTTTCTCACCTGCAGGTCAGACAGGAGGAGACACAGAGGATGGAGGGAAGGAGGACGGAGGGAAGGAGGAAGAAGAGGGGAAGCAAGATGAAGGGAAGCAAGATGAAGGGAAGCAAGATGAAGGGAAGCAAGATGAAGTCAACAGTCATTATGGGCTGGTAGCTTCTGGATTGTTCCTTCTTGTCCTCCTTGTTGCTCTCGTGATCACTTCAAAATTGCCAAACAGAAATTCATCCAATCATCTTCCTTCTGATGAACCAGCTGACATCTGTTCTGAAATCAGAGTGTCAGCAGGATGAAAACAGCAGCCTGGTACAACATCAAGTCTTACATGGTACTTATGCAGCCTTTTTACTGTTTGGACCCTCAAAGCACTTTGTTGCTACACCACTCAAGATGGCGGCGCACGCTGTTGCAGCAGCTTACAGCTCTCCGTCTCAGTACTCTTTTGTTTAGTTGCTTAGTTTGTACATCCTTCTCATTTCTTTTTGCACTATCAGTTTCTATCGGTAAACACGGAGCTCTCTATGCTACTGAACACCATCAACAGCAGCGGGACGGTGTTCACGTAACTGCAGGTGATTTTAATAAGGCCAGCATGAAGACTACTCCCAAAGATCCATCAGCATGTGAAATGTCCCACCAGGGGAGAGATCACTCTACATCATGTTTACTCCAGCATGGAGCCATACCCCTCTCCCACTACGACCAGTCGGACCACCTCTCCCTCCTGCTCTCCCCAGCCTACTCCCCCCTCAGACGCAGTGCCAGGCCCACCACAAAGACTGTTACAGCCTGGCCTGAAAGCTACAGGACTGCTTCACACAGACAGACTGGGACCTATTTGAACACCAGGAGCTAAAACCTTTCACAGCACTGGACTACATCAAGTTCTGTATTGCAAATGTGACTGTGGACAAAAGCATTCGGGTTTTCCCAACATGTTCAGCCTGCTTCCTCAGGGATGCTACAGGTGCATCAGTACAAAAACCCACAGACTCAAACGGTTTCTTCCCTAAAGCCATAACCACCCTGAACTCACACATGCACCAATAACAGTTACACCACTGTGCAATCCCAAATTCTATGTGCAATAACCCGAACTGTATATACAAAACACTATTTATCTACTGTTGTTACACCAGATTGTATATTTGTACATTTTATATATTTGTTCCTGTTAATACTGTTTATATCTTAAAAGAACCCCCCCCCCCCCCCCCCCCCCACACACACACACACACACACACACACACACACACACACACATATATATGTTTGCACTGGGTCGGAGATGCTCTGTATCTCATTGTACAGCAACTGTATAGTGACAATAAAGGAATCTATTCTCTTCTTATTCTCACATTTCTACTTGTTTTTTTTACCTGACATTCTCACACTCAGGGTTTAGTATCTTGTCCTTTAAAACTATAGAAGCCAGGAATCAAAGCACTGCTGCCTGCACCACCCGAGCAAAGCTGGCCACAGGACAAGTTTAAACAAAAAACAAACAAACAAAAAAAACCCACCCACACTTGAGGCAGCATGTGAAAGTCATGTCCTTAAGAAATGGGAAGAAATTCAGCAAACTCCTGAAACAGAACCTGGGAGATGTATCTGGACCTTCAGCTGATCTTTATCCTTCATCTTGGTTCTTGGTGCAGCACCTTAGTTCATCCTGAACATAAAACTAAAGCAAAGTGTTCTCGCCTCATTGTGAAACTCTACAGAGGCACTGTTAGATTTTCATGGTAGTCAAAGGTGCTTGCAAAGAAAAGCGTCTGGACGTCTTTAAGTTGCTTGAAGACGTTTCACCTCTCATCCGAGAAGCTTCTTCAGTTCTAAGGTCAAATGGTGGAGAGTCCCAGATCTTTGCAAGCTCCTTGACTACGATGACCTGGATGACTGAGAAGCTTCACAGACATTTTCATTGTAAGTCAACATGACCACAGCATTAGATCCAGATCAGGTCTTTGCTTCACCTGCACTCTCTGTTCCTCTACACTAGTATCAACACAAATCATCATGTTTTAGTTACTGAGACTTTGGGAAAGAGTGTGAACATTTCTACGATTGTAGCCTTTTTCAGGATATAGCTTTTTAATAACTGTTGTTAATAAAGGGTAAATATTTATTTTGCTGTTGGGATTAAAATGATTGTCTTCCAGATGTTTTGATGTAACATTTCAGATGTTTTGTGATTAAAATCTTTGGGAGCTGTAAAATTAAACATTTTCATGTGTGTTTGATGTTTATAGATGTGACTGCATGTTAACTGTAGTTTGATGCTTTTGCTGATTTGCTGGCTTTGTTCTTTTAAATGTCAGGATAAATTTCTCCTCAGTTCATCAAATATTTACACTGAAGGAGGAACTTTACATTTTTCACACTCCTGTGTTTGTTAAAGTGGAAACTGTAAGTGGTATATTTTTTTTACCCTCTGTGTAAGACTGTTTAAAAAAGAGGAACATCAACTGTTAGTCAGCTCTAGAAAGTTCATATCTAGAAAGCATAATTGAAATCCTTTGGGTTTTGAAATCAGAGCTGAAAAGTTTTCACTTTATTACACAGCAGTCATAAACCCTGCCTGGTCCTGACTAATGTTGGAAGCAAAACAGGTTTGACCAGGTTGGAAGTTGAGTGGGAGACTGTGGGGGAACACCAGGAGTGCACAACATGTAAAAAGTATTTACAGAAGATATTTTGTGAAGTTTATTTCTGTCCGTGTGACGTTTCCTCCATACTGGATACAAAACAGCTGCTGCATCGTCACAGAGTCTTACAAACTCTCCCTGGTGCTCACTCAGAGTTGGAGCTTCGCTGTCAGTAGATGGCAGCACAGGCCATGATTGAACCTTAGGAGTAACAGTCTGATTAACCTGGTGCTACTTACTTTTCCTAAATCAGCTAAACGAACTTCTTCTTTCAAGTAACTTCACACTTGGCACCATGTGTCATAATATTTAAAATGGGGAACAGTGGTCAGGTTTGATAATAAATGAATAAAAATGTCCTTCATATACTGATCCACTGTTCGTGGACACCTCCAAATATGAACATTAGACTGTTTATTATGAGTTTTGACTTCATGGAGGATTTACATTTACATTTGAGTTGGCAGAGGACATTATGGGCTGGTAGTTTTTGTTTTGTTACTTGTTTTTGTGTTCGTTGTTGTCCTTGCGATCACACAAAAACTGCCAAAGAAGAATTCTTCTGATGAGCCAGCTGACAGCTGCTGAAACTGCTGAGTGTCAGGATGATGAAATCAGCAGCCTCACAGAACCTAAAGTCTTACTTAGCTCTTTTCTACTCCATTTTAACCCTCAAAACACTTTAAGCCTCATCAATCCTTATTCTCACATGTTACTTTTTAACCCTCAGTGGTTTTTAACCCGAGAGTCACACCCTCACACTCAGATGGACACATGAGGGTGAACGTGGGCTTCAGTATCTGACACTGGCTGATTACAGAAGCCAGAAATCCAATCACTACCATCAATATCTCCTGAGCCATAGCTTCCCACAGGCCAAGTGTCAGGCCTAACAAATCAGCGGCAGATGAACATGTGAAAGTCATGTCCTTAAGAAATAGGGAAAAAAATCAGCAAAGTCCTGACCCAGGACCTGAAAGATACATGTGGACCTTCAGCTGATCATCTGCTGTTCACTGAAGCCTCAGAAATGTTCATGAAACACAGTGTGTGTGTTTATCCAGTGTCGTCTGTGTGTTTACTCTGCATTTCCTGATTGCTTCAGGTCTGTTTGGGATTCAGGAGATTAATCCAGATTTCACTGGTTGTTTTAAACGATTGTTTAATCAGTAACCTGTCACATGTGAGGCAAATACATTAACCACTACAGCGCTGTTTTAAGATGATCAACACAAGTGAAACAGCAGAAGTCCCCGCTGGAGGTCAAAAGGTCAGATTCAAAGACTATACGACTGCTCTTATCAACTGGACAAACATTTATTTATGGATTTCTAATATTTATGACATTTATTCTGCTCCTTAAATGTTTAATAAAACCAGAGTGTTAACAGCCAGGACATGTGTCTGAATGTGGTGGAGAATTAAGAGAAACACACACATTAGCTACAACTTTACATAACTCGAATGCAGTTCAGTCTGTTGTAGATAAGATATGATCGAGAGCGTTTTTCACAGTCATGAAACATTCACCTGAAGATCCTTCTTTGTTTCAGTGTCAGCTGGGAAGCAGTTTAAACAGAAGAGTTCTTCCACTTTTTGCACGTAATACAATTTGATTACAGTCATCCAATTTATAAACACAATAACTACCACACACCGTTTTAAAGGGATACTGTCGTTTTGTTTTTTTGTTGTTGTTTGTTTTTTTGTGTTTGTTGTTGTTTAATTTGCTCATGTGGTCATTTGCAACACGCAAAGCAGACACAAAAAGATATTCAGCTCCCGGGAAAGTTAAAAGCTCCAGCCCTTTAGCAGGCAGGGTTTTGTCTGACTGCTTTGTGTGTGAGGTTGTTTTTTCAAGAGTGAACTGTGCAAGTGAAAGGAACTCTTAATGCTTCAGCATACTGAGACATTCTGGACATTTCATGCTCCCAACTTTGTGGGAATAGCTTGGTGGGACATCACGTGTTTCACAGGTTTGAGATTCACTCATACTAAATGTCTTTATTGATTCGAGCCACTCCACACCTGTAAAACCATCTAAAAATATTAAGTTATTTAATATTTTCTATATCTTTGGTTACTTTAGAAATGTCACAGCATGTCAGACCAAAATACTGGAATCTGAGGCGATATTCCCTGCTGTCACGCGTGTGCTCGTTTAACCGGAACGTCACCTATACAAGCTTTGTTTGAGTCATAAAAAATATTCAAGCTGTTTGCACATGTTACCTTTCCTCGATACAGACGTTCTGTGTCAGATCACTACATTTCTTGTCTTGTTGTGATCGCTGACGTCTCGCTTGTGGTTTCAAATTCCTAATGTGGAATGGTGTCTTTGAGTCTGCAACCATAAAATCAGAAATCGATATTCTAAAAGATGCTTATGTTTATGTTATTTGACATGTCGCCAGGAACCTTTGAGATATTTTCATGTTTTATAAAACTAAAGTGATAAACAACATGAGCATTGCCCCGAAATTGTTTCACTTGGGCCAGACATTTATGGTATCCTTCCACAAGCTTCCATCTATAATAGTTTGCTGGAGTCTTGACTCACTTGACAGAACTGGTGTATAAATAGATAAATCAAAGCTTTGGGGTCATTAAGACTGACAAAGTGGAGTTGTGGTGTAATGTCGGCAAGCTACAGGCAGGAAGCATGACTGTAGCTTGCCTACATTACATTACATTACATTACTACATTACATTACATTATACTGTATGACTGAATGTTGCAATCAGTGGGTGTGGCATAACTCTAACTACTGAACATGAATCTTTGTGAGTCAAAGAAAAGCTGATGGAATTTTCCACTCTTTCCAAGCGCAGCACTGCTTCTGCATCAAGTATTTACTGCACACAGATAATCTCAAAGGTGAAATCACAAAGTTTCTCTCTTCAAGAATGTTTGATCCTATTTGAAGTGCCAAGAAGCGACCAGTGCTGTAATTGACTAATGCATGGGTTTTATAAGCTGATGGAAGTGTTTTCTATTCACATTGAATTGAATTCTATGTGAATCTGAAGGTATCCTGTAACCTGACCTGTCAGATTAATGCAGCGCTGACAACTAAATGACTCTTGGGTCAGACTCTATGCAGATAATTTACTTTGTTTGTAAAATGATAAATTCTTTCTCTCAATCTTGTAATCAAACTAAATGCAGAAAGGTTTTGGTTTAAAGTTCAGCTTCACCTCTCCCACTGTTTATTTTTCTTTTTATTTATTCATTCATTTTACAGTGTTCTTCTGTGACTCAAAGAAGAAAACAACAGCTCCGGCTGTTTCTGTCTGTTGTGCTATGACTCAGTGCTTATGAGTCAAAGGCAGTGCAACTCTCTCTGACACTGTGGTGCACTCTGTTATTGCACATTTGTGTCTCTCCTTTATAAGGTCTAACAGTACTTTTGAATTGTTTAACCTTGAATTTGACACCTAGTCCTGCTGTCATGAAACCTGGTCTGTTGGTGTGATGTCATGTGATGTCTGTAGGACTCATAGACATAGTTTGGCTCTGTAACTTGATCAAACTGAGCTGTGGATCAAAGTCAGTCACATTTAAATATTCTTCTGTGTTTCCTTGGTTCAAAGTCTCTGAGAGCCTCACAGTTTGCTCCTTCTTAGTTTGACCTACTATTGAAATGTGTCCCACATCTGAGTCTGCATTGATGGCCTCAGAAACAACCACTTTATTGCTCTGTTTATGAGCACGATGACAGGATTGTGTGTCAGAGGTGGGAATTCAGATATTTCTATGAGCCTTTTTGTGGGGATTCAAACTGATTCAGCATGCAGTGTACTGATAATAATCCAGATATTTACCTCCAAAAAAAGCATGTCTACACATGTCTTATTTTTTGTGTTTTATAGATTTGAAGTGACTGCGCTTATGTTTAGAAAAGAGCTGAACTTTTGTAATTCACACACACTCACTATTCAGCTCCAACATTTTAAAACCACCGTAGGCTGAATTGTTCTTAAATAGTTTATATGTGATGTTAGTTTTTCTTTAACTCATATCACATAAAAACAGGGTTAAAATAATACAAAGTTTAATGTTTTACAGTCATGTAAAGTAAAAAAAACATTTTTGAAACTACTTATATCAAGTTATTTTAAGTGGTTCCACTAAACTGTGCAAAGTGACTCTAAAGAATCAAACTAGGTTTTACTCAGAAATGTTGAATCAGCTCAGCAAAGCCACTGAGTTAACCTGACCACTTTCTTTGGCTCTGTGAGTGTTTTTAAATTTCAGATTCATAATGAATTAATATTAATTAATATAATAAACTATGAAATCCCATGAACTGCAAAAAGCTTCAGTAGAATTTACTTTTATTTATTTGCTCTGAGATTATCTTGGCACTGAAGCAACAGACAACACAAAGAAGAGACAGTAAATATGATATCAGCACAAACTTTGCATCAAAATTGAAATTTAAATCATTCAAGTTTTACTAAGATATGTGGTACTGATTCGCCTGACTTATCCTTCACCTCCTCTATTCTCCATTTTTCCTCTCAAAACAGTCGTTGTCATAATATTTATTTCACTTAAGTACTTTTAACGGCAACAGCAGCTAAATTTGCCTCTTGTAACTGAAATGATTTACCTGTGGTTTCAAATTTCATGTGATCTTGTGATATGTGAAGCGAGGCAACTAACCACTCTTACTATATTGTATCACGTCACCTCAACAATAATAATTTTCACAACTGTTAAGTTGTTGAATTTCATCCAGATCATACACGATTTAACTACGTTCACCAGAGTTTTACAATTATTTTGTTCAAATTACACATTAGACTTCTGTAAATGTAACAATCAGTTTCACTTCCTGTTTAAAATTTTCAGTATCTCTGACATCAAATGAGCAAAAAATAGTCTTAAATATAACAACACCCAACCTGACAGACTGTTACCAAACTACACCCTCCACTTTATTTAGTTCATTGTCAAAATTGCTTCTTCTTCTGCAACAAGTCAGACAGCTTCTTACTCAAATTGTGCACTTTACTAATTCATGGTGTCTCCTTACTGATTTCTCATCTTCAGAGATGATTAAAATAATGTTTAACAGGTAATAGTGTAGTTCTATATTCTGCTTATGTATACAAACACAGTTATACAACATCCAGACTTTTATCATGAGCTGTGCTTGGTTATAGGGGACGATGACACATAAAACAAGCACACACAGACAGTCATCATGGCTGTGTGTGCTTTCTCAGAGTGAGTTCCACCTACAGTGAAATGTGACACTGGAGTTTGCATGTGAGTCACATGACAGGCATTAAAGACATTCTTTAAGGCTTCTTTAGTTTGGCATTAGTGAAATAAATAGCATATTTTCTTCATGGAAGTGAAAGGGGGTGTTTGTCTTAAAATAAACCTTTGCTATTGATTTCAAGTCCCAGAACTGAGTTCAGCTGAGCCCCACAGGAAAGTACTTACACTCCACCCCCATAGTTCAGTTTTTGTGCAACATGGAGGCAGTTTTAGAGGGAAGCTGACAGCAAACGAATCAAATGCAAACATGCACTATGCTGCTGTTGTAGCTGTCATGTGTGACAATGTGGTTTTAGTCCCACGTAGATGAGTCATATAGATAGATTGAGTCTGCATATGTTGAGACTAACACTAAATAATAGTAAAACTGTGTTACTTCAACTGTTTTATGTGTGAGTTAAAGAAAAATTACTCTTTGTTCTGTGTACAAGGCAGCGTCCTGCTGTTTCTGTGGTGTGGGGGAGGTGTTGAAACCAGCCCTGAACACAAGTTTGAGTGAAACACAGTTTTAACTTTTAGTCACAAAGGGTTTTACTTCCATATTTAAGAAATATTTTCCGTTCTATATTTTCTGTTCAGATTGCATATCAAATTACTGATATGCAATCTAAAGTCATGTTGATGACTCTTTTATTTCTCTGTATTAACTACAGAAATTCCACAGCAAAATTTCAGTTTCATCTTTCTGAGTGTCCTGTTGTGAGACAGCAGAGGAGGGGGAGGTGAAGCTGAATGGCAAACCACAACCTCCATTTTCTTCTCTGCTTACAGTCACAGGCTCATTAGGAGCTGTGGAGGTTACATTTTAATTTCATTTTATTTATTATATATCAAAGAAGGCCAGTATTAAGGATTATTATCAGCCTTTACTTGAAGAAATAATCCTGTGCTGCAGGGCTGTTGCCAGTGCTGCACACCCTTGGCCTTCTCTCAGTCAGCTTCATGATGTAATCACCTGGAATGGTTTCCCCTCACAGCTGTGCCTTGCCAGGGTTCACTTGTGGAATTTCTTGCCTTCTTAATGGGACCATCAGTTGTGATGTGCAGAAGCCAGGTTAGTACACAGTCCTATTTGACAATTGTTAAATTCACATTATGGCAAGAACCAATCATCTAAGTTAAGAGAATCGACAGCCCATCATTACTTTAAGAACTGAAGGTCAGTCAGTCAAGAAAATATTTAAGAATATGAAGGATAAAACACATTTTGAGGTATTTCACAAGCTTTTGTTTACTACATAATTCCATTCATAGTTTTGACTTCAGTGAGAATCTACAATGTAAATAGTCATGAAAATAAAGAAAAACCATTAAATGAAAAGGGTCCAAACCTTTGACTGTAGTGTAAATCTACTTGTCTGTATCTGGATTGTAGTTCTGCAGCTTTTGAGCCGTCAGTATCAACTGTTTGTAAAAGGGTCTCTTTGATTTTCTTTAGCTTGTAAAAATACAGCAGAAACTAAAACATAAAACATCAAAGTAGCAGAAACAAAAACACAAACAACATATTTAATTGCTAAAAATAGGACAAAATAAATAATCACCCAATAAAATGATTAAAAAGGCAAGTTTTTATTTAAAATGTTTTAATATTTTTTATTTACTTTTTCACAGAACTAAAAATGAAAAACTAAACTACTATACTACATTTTTAAAGATTTTGTTTAAAAATGTGCTAACCCCGGTGGCACAGTGGGTTAGCACTGTTGCCGCACAGTGCTAACCCACTGTGCCACCGGGTGATCGATATATGCATTTTTTTCTTTCTGCCCATTCTGTTGGTTTTTGTTTTTTGCCCTTCTCCCCCGTCCCTCTTCTCAGCTGTTTCTCTTTCCCTCTTTCTTTCGCTCCTTCTTTCGCCCAGTCAAGTCTGTCCCGTATTCAGCAAGTGAAAATAAAATAAACAATAAAAGGTGAATCAAATGGACCATTATGGCAAGGCTGGGATGGTCAATTTGGTAAAGTAAATCCGTTGGGCATCTTTCTTTGCCTTTAGACAATAATTCTGATGGCAAAAGAGCCAAACGGGACAGGCAAAAAAACAAAAAGAAGAAGTTTTGTGTCATGCTGCTTGCCACCATGTTGGTTTAAAGACCTCCTACCGTACAAAATAGTGACACATTATTCACAGAGGCTGCAAATTTGTGGACATTAAATCAACTTTTAAAATTTAGCCTCTGCACACTAGAACAGTAGATTTGAAATAAAACAATAAAGGTACAATTTAATTGCAGACTCAGCTGCAACTGAAGGATTTGAACAAAACTTCTGTATTACCTTCAATCATAAATAAAGTCTGAATACTTTGCCGAATACTTTGCAGGCAGTGAGTCTTTTTACTGCATCTGTCTTCAGTTACAATATATTTGTCCAGGGATTCACTTTTATAAAGCCAGGAAACGCCATGTAGGATGTGGTTCAATTGGGGTAGACCAACACAATTGCATTCTTGTTGGACCAAAGACCGCTTCTTCAAGACCACTGAGGGTACCACACATGACAGTTTCCCCTACTAAGAATAGCAACTACAGCCTCTGAGCTACCTACAGTCTGGTAACCTAGACAATGAGGAGAATGTGCTGGACAGGTGGAGAGAACGTTTTGTATTTCTATTGCACCAAAGTAACTAGTGCACTTTCCTTTTTACAGAATGTAACAAAAATGTGACTTGGCCCCTTATAATACTGGAAAAAAAATCATCTGCATATCTATACTGATATGGGTAATGTGTAAGGAACAAATGGATGCCACATTGTTTAATAGAAATGAAAATGATCTACCTACAGAGGGCTGAATTCAACGCTACCCTGAAAATCAAAGGGGTTTGGGTGATTAGTACCAATTCTTTCATCTGCCTGCATATTCTCGCCTACTAAGGTCAGGCATTATTGTACAAGAGGAGGAAACCAGGATCAACGGAACCAGCGTAGGGCCTGACAATGTGTTCAAGGATTTCATCCTGATTCCTAATGGCAGCCTGTAGAGGTCTCTAGAGGTACATAAGCTTTAAAATGAGAAGTACTACATATTATTCTAGATATTAGATACATGCAAGTTAATATATGAAATACCTTTGAAAACATCCATGTTTATAAAAGCACCATGCTGCAGCACCAACAACATTCAGGGAAAGCAAAACACCAAATAAGGCCCAAGCAGCAGAGCATGCTCCTACAGGGACACAATAATGAAGAACATGAGAATGAGATGATTGTTCTTTCCCACTTTTATGACATTTCGTTTTTTATTACAAACTTAATTCATAAGACTGAGACAATAAGGAAACATAATCCACCCAACATGAGTCAAGCACGTGGCTCACAAAGAATGAGATTTCCACACTGGATCAGTGGGTGGCTGTGTTCATAATGAGGGTTTACAATGACTTTTGGCTTTTTTTTAAAAAAGAGAAAAAAAAAAAGCACTGTTGCCGCACAGCAAGAAGGTCCTGAGTTCAATTCCACCATCAGGTCAGGGTCTTTCTGCGTTTGCATGTTCTCTCCCGTGTTTGCGTGGGTTCCCTCCGGGTACTCTGGCTTCTGGCGTGAATGGTTGTCTGTCCCTGTGTGTTGGCCCTGCGACCTGTCCAGGGTGTACCCTGCCTCTCGCCCTATGACAGCTGGGATAGACTCCAGCGCCCCCACGACCCTGATAAGCGGAATTGAATGGATGGATATTTAGTTTTTCTTCATGCAAATCTTCAGATGTCCTTTTTAGAGGATAAATACACATATCAGTCTAAGATGTGACAGAAATGTCAATCAGGAGTCGTATCAGTGAACACAGTCCTGACTAACCTGCTCACTGTGTATGGTAACAATGATCAGATGAATGTTTATTTTTTGATGTTAGTTTAAACCTGATTTGTTTTTTATTTTATTCCAAACTGAATTCACAGAAGATGAAGCATCTGAACTGAAGTTAAAAAGACAATTTCTTAGAGAGACATAAGCTGCATGAAGGAGTGGAAGCTGAATGTGATATTTTGTGGCCTCTGTGTGATTCATTACCAGAGACTGTTTGACTGTTAAGCAGTGACTCAGTGAGTCTGTTTAAATTTGGTTCACAGTTTTTCAAAGACTTCCTGTGTGTAAGGAAGCAGAAAGTGGAGCTTTGCTGAAGGGTTTCTGGGATAAATACAATAAAAATGTGTTGATTTGAATCTGCTGACTCACAGATTAAAGAATAAAACCAAATGTATTTAACTGTGTGATTAAGAATTAGAAATCAAATATTCGGGCTGTCCTGTTTAAACAGCACAGAAAACAAAATGAAGAAATTCATGCAGAGTTCAACAGGAACTGTTGACTCTCTGTTGCTGACTCACTCAAGCAAATTCCTGAGTGTCACATTTACTCCTGTGGGATCAGAGTAGTAAAACACCACGTGACACTGGTGCTAATCTGAGCAGGGATCACATTTCTTGGCACCAAATGCACATTACGTCAACTTTGTATCCATGAATATTACAACATGCCTGCTGCTGGTTGTTCCTCTCTGTGTTGTGAATCTGTGTTTAGTCTTCAGTGACAGTTGTGCAAGTTTCAGCAGTTTGAGACGTGATGATTGTTTGTACCTCTATTACAACAAAGGCCACAAGTTAAAGTTTAATACAGGAGTATCTGTAATTTGAAGCTATTCTGATGTGTGCAAAGACAGCAGAGAAATTCCTCTTTACCAAGAAACCCTGTTTATGAAGAGAAAACAAGGCAAACTTTTCACTTAGTCTAATGCAGCAGCTGCTGTGTGGAAACTTTACACAGTAAAGTAGGAAGTAAGTAGGAAGTCCAGAGTCTGAGTTGTTTAGATTAGGGAGTCCCACACCACCTTGCTTCCTACACAGTATTAATGTTGAATATTTTATTCTAGGCCTTTTACCGTTCCAAACAAATCTAGAGATGAGCCTGTCACAGTTGTTGAATTTTTCCACTGGGATCTTCACTGGCAGGGATTGGAAAAGGTACAATAGCTGTGGGAGGATACTCATTTTTATTGTTGTGATTCTTGCACTAAAAAAGTCTAGTGGAAGAGTTGACCATCGGTTTAGATCATGTTTAATATGAGTACTCAATCCAGCTGTCGCAGATTAGTAAATAGATTTGATACACATCACAGCACCGTCATTAAAGCCGAACCTTTCAAGCACGGCGTACAGGAAGCTCCAATCTGCACTGTGGAAAGCCTTCTCTGCATCCAGGCTTATTAGGGCTGCACTGTCCTTTTTTGTTTGTATCCAATTAATTAATCATTAATTAGATCTGTCACAATTGCCCCATATTGTTTAGCAATTACAGATGTGTATATTTAGTAATCCACAGTGAGTACCGATATGAGTCTGTAATTGATACAATATTCAGTGACTTTTCCCTCTTTAAGGATTACTGAGATAATCATGATCTCCACATGGCACAATGATCAGAAATATCTGTCACTCCAATTGTGCATTCAGTTACTCTATATAGATCCCATCTGTTCATTAAGATATTGTCTATTCTTGAGTAAGTGTTGGGAGTCTTTGAGTAGTGTGTATCCTCCTTATTCAGTGAGTGATGTTCCCTCCATACATCTACCATTCCCTGCTCCTTCATAAAGGTATTAACCATCCTCGCCAGGCTGTTTTTGCTTCTATTCGTACTTGTATCAATCCTATGGTCGTATACTACAATAAAGTCTCCTGCACACAACACTGTCCCTTCAGATTCTGACATGACTGTTGTAAGTAGTCTTCACATTTTGTTGATTGCTCTCAGGGGAATATAGAGATTGATTAGCGTCACCACCTCCCCTTCTAGTTTACCTCTTACAATAATGTCCTGAATTTCTTTAGAACATTCAAAATTAACTGAGTTTTTTATAATTTTGCTACCCTTTGCTACCTTTCTCATTTTAAGCATCACTTTACATCTCTTAATTGAGTTATTCATCCCATTGACATCAGAGAGCACTGTCCTCTGGTTGATGATGGATGAACCTCAAACCTGAGCCACAGTTCCCTCACTGCTCTTTTCAAGCAGCAACCATCACAGTTCTGCCACAGTTTGACCAGTCTGTCTCCATAATGGTACACAGTTTGACCAGTCTGTCTCCATAATGGTACACAGTTTGCATCACGACAGCAGAATCCGGCTCATTGTGTTCACACAATTTTAACACATTGCTAGTGTTATAGACTCACTCTGTGTTTACTAATTAGAGCCAAAAATAATAATTGGTGCTTATATTCTCCTCCTGTGTGTTTGTGTGTGCAGAGTTTCTACCAGAGCCAAATGTCATCGACTCCTCACTGAAGTCGTCCACCAGTCCAACCACTTTCGGTAGCTAGCTTTGTCTGCTAGCTGCACGGTGGTTTCTAGGATTAGCAGGTTTCTAATAAACCTCACACTGCAGCTGGATAAAGTTGTCAAATCAGCGATCAGCAGCTCCAGTCCTTTCAGTTTACTTGCGATCTAATGTTGGTCAGGAATATGGTGTGTGTGTGTGTGTGTGTGTGGAGTGGTTGTTTTCTTTAGCCTAGCCAACAACTCATCGGTTCCCCCCCCCAACTTCCGCTGTTTCCGCGCGTGCACTGTCGGTGTTTACCGATGCTTCTTACGGAGCCCCTCTGATGACATGGTACAAAAAATAAATAAATTGTGGCCACAAAATACTACTTCGAGGGCACGAAATAGGTATAACGTGCCCACGAAATGCTAATTTGTGGCCACGAAATACTTATTTGTGGCCACGAAATACTATTTCGAGGGCACGAAATAGGTATAACGTGCGCACGAAATGCTAATTTGTGGCCACGAATTGGGTATAACGTGGCAACGAATTACGCATTTGTGGCCAAGAAATAGATAACGTGCGCACATCTTATTGATAGAATTCCTGGACAGCTGCGTAGAGACACAAGCATAAAAGTAGGCTAAATACACCATGGACAGAGACAGTCTGATTAAGTTTTATTTCAGGCTGGGAATGAGCTACAAATGCATTTTGAAAAGCCTGGCAATGCAAGGAACCATCATTACGGAGAGACATTTAAACCGGATATTGAGAGCCAAGTCGCTTTACAGACGTAAGTACGACCTGGACGCCGGGATAGATTTTATTGTGAACCAACTGCAAGGGCCTGGGAAGGATCACGGTTATCGGTGGATGTTTACAAAGTGCAAACAACACGGCATTCTGATCAAGAAAGAAGACGTCAGGATCCTCATCTCTTTACTGGACCCAGTAGGTTCCCAGGTTCGCCAGACCAGACGTCTTAGAAGGAGGCAATATTTTGCTCAGGGGCCTAACTTTGTGTGGCACATAGACTCTTATGACAAACTAAAGCCATATGGGATATGTATTAATGGATGCATCGACGGTTTCTCACGCAACATCATTTGGCTGCGGGCCGCACACACTAACAGTGACCCAAAGGTTATCGGAGGTTACTTTGTGGAAGCAGTGGAGAGTCGTGGGGGTTTCCCCAGGCTCGTACGAACTGACATGGGCACTGAGAACGTGTTGGTCAGAGACCTCCAGCGTTATTTACGGAGAAATGACGGGGATGATAGAGCAGGAGACAGAAGCTACGTCACAGGAGCAAGTACCGCAAACCAGAGAATTGAGAGCTGGTGGGGAGTGATGAGAAAAGAAGGAGTCGAGTCATGGATCAAGCTTCTAGGAGAACTGAAGGACGAAGGATTCTTCTTTGGGGATTTCATTGACAAAGCTCTGTCACAGTTCTGCTTCATGCCAATCATTCAGGTAAATGGCCCATATTATGATAACTAGTGGTGGTAATTAATTACATTAAATTACGCTGTTTTAGCAGTAAGGGTAGCAAAATAATCGTTTACATAGTTAAAACGACATTACCTTTACCGAACGGTAAATGCAATGTATTCCTAACGTTGTTGAAGTAGGTCAACTGCGCTCTGTATGTGCGTAATGGAGGCTGAAGCATCAACCCAGCCAAAGTTTTTAAATCAGGGAACACTTTGCCAATTGAACTGATCAGAAGTCAGCACGACTTAAATGTTGTTTTTTTTCTGATCGGAGGACATTATCCTTGTCTGCGCTCATTCTGCATCAGTTATGCTGCAGCTACCGATCTGTCGCTGCCAGTCTGTCAAAAGCAGTCAGAGACTTCACGCATCAGTAACTCTTCAGCGCTCTATCATTGGTACATTCAGGTCTGAGATGATATTGGATCCCCTCATGGGATTGAAAAATATTGATTTTGTCACCTGTATTATGCGCATAAAGTTGAAAAGCTTTGCGCATCCGGACCAAGATTAGTATTAGTATTAGTATAAAGCCCAGATCCCACAACTTAGTGGTTTGCCTGGTGTGGTTCTTTCTTTTCCTGTTTTTGCAATCACTCCCTCTTCCTTTGGTTTTCATTAAACTGCATCCAAACATTGCTGCTTTTCAATTCATTTAAGGATGCACCACACTTATTTTCGACCATTTTAAAAATGCCATTTTAAAAAATTAGCTCTGACCTAATTCTTGTTTCTTCATCAGGAGGTATTGAATGACATCCGGAGTGTTTGGAATGCTCACCGTATAAGGCCCTCAAAGAATAACAACGTGCCCTGTGGGATACCTGATGTCATGTACATGGCCCCTCACCTTTGGGGTGCAGAAGACTGTCTCGTTCCATTGACAGAAGATTTGGCCTTGTGTAAAAATAGCTGCACTTTTGTTAGTTCAGTCCCATGTGATGTGCAAGTGTTTGATTTGTGCACAATAATAAGGAAGAATCAAGCTTGGAATTCCCATCTACCATGTCCCAGGCCCTTGATTTATATTTTCATCTCAGGGATACAGTTCGTTCACAGTTATTTGAGGCTACTTAAATGGACACAAACATACAAATGTAGTACATTTTGTACTTCAGTACGTATTCCTACAGCTTAATGTACTTATTAAGTAATTGTTTTTCTCCAGTCTGTAGTTATCTTGTCTTTGTATCAAAATTATCAGAAAAGACTGTATAACATAATTTTCATTTTATCCATGTTAGTAAATTAACTCATCATGAAGTGTTGCTTGCTCTTGGTAGCTACAAAGCGTGGAGTATTAAACTAAAATATGATACAGGTTAGAAAAAAATAAATCCTTTTGGGATTGAGTTAAACTTATCACACTGTTAAAGCATCAAAAGTTGTTCATAATAGTTTTTGGTACCAAAAGTGTGTTCATTTCTAACAAAAACAAGAGCACCTTGGATAACAACCACATAGACTGGCAATATATCTAATGTTGTGATCAATTAGACAAGAAGACCAAGTAGGCTAAAGTGTAGAATCATAGTTGTGTCACCAATGCTCCAAATGTTTCTTGAGCCTATAATTTTGTTATTGTGGAATAGATTAAAGCAATCCCATGTTTGATAAAGAACGGCTTCTTTTCTTAAAAATCATAGCACGTGTATGACATTACAGAATGAGTAGTTAAATAACTTTCAGCGGTGTCATTAGACATGTTCATGCTTAATAAAGATGTATAGAATGCAACAGAGAGGACAAAGTTTTGTACAAATGAGAATGGTTTACTGGTGTCTTTCAAAATACACCATACTCAAAAACAGGTTGTATTTTGCATATAATAACAGGATAAAATAACAGTTATTTCTAAAATGTTATACAAACCTCTTTACAATGTAACCAATCTCTGTAATTGACAACTTTTCTTCTAAACCCATTAGGAACATAAAGGTTCACATTCTTGTTTCTATTAAGATTTCTGCAAACATCTGAAATACTTTAATATAGAACATGCTTAATCAGTTGGAATATGGTATTTGTAATGGTGGTTGTACTTATGTATGTATATACAGTAGACAGCACTCAGCAATCTTCCAGTTTGTAGAACTGTTACTGTATGCTATATTGGAAATATTTGTTACTCTTCCTGTAGTAAAAAAGTATTAGAATGTTAAATTAGTAATTTTATTTTGGCACTAACCAGAAACACAGTAACAATGTGTGCAGCAGGAACAGATGCACTTCTATGTTTAGTGTACGGATTCCTACCAGGTGAAGCACTGAAAATATTATTTAAATATGTATATGTATTTTCAACTGGTGTTGTTTTGTGGTCTCATTCCCCAAGCAATTTGTTGCCTTATTTTGTCCCCAACACTCACTGCTGCTTCTGCAAAATCAGAGTGCTAAGTGCTGTCTACTACAGGTAACTCCACTTCAAAAAACCTGAACATTCCCTTTAGCTTACTATTTTAATTGGGGGGAGAAACTAAGAAAGCAATTACTGACCAGATGAAAAAAAAGGCTGCACATGAAAAAGGCACAACGGGCTACACTGTTAAGAGAACTTAACCACCCAGTCTATTGAACATTCACATTCATTCCTTCATGTTACTGTTAACTACACCCGTGTTTCTATGAACTGTAGGGCAGAGTGCCTTGAGGACCAAGGTTGGGTAACACTGACCTACACCACATCCATCACCCACATAGAGCTTGTGAGAATGCTGTTAAATTCACTGCGAAAGTCTGGATAGCTGTGATAACCAAGGGGCAGCTTTAGTACACATCCACATGTGTGGGATTGTGGTCTGCGGAGGAAATCTGTAGTTTCTATGAACTCAATTAGTATGGCTTTATCCAACAGATTGGATCCTGTACAGAACCGCAGGAAAAGCTGAAGATAATTGAAATCAATTTCTCCAATGTACCTTTTCAGGTAACGAGAAACTGTTGACTGGGCAGCTGTCATCTCCTCTGGAAAGATTAGAAGCTCCTTCACTGTTTTTACAGTCGGTTTTTTTTTCTGCTATGAAATGATGCAGTCCTTCTGGTGGGAGTAAACCAGCTACAGAACCCACAACGGGACGCCAGCACTTGATTACAAACATTGGGGCCTGAATAAGTACTTTGTGTCCTATCTGTGCCAAAACAGGGAGCAGTGTGTCCTTGGTAGGAACCTGCTTGCACTCATGTGCATCAAGTACTTCCAGCAATTCATCTGTATCCACTGAATTGAAGTCATCCAAAGCCTTCAGGAGAACAGATCGCTCTTCTTGTGAGACATACAAAAGAAAGGAATCTTTTAAACTACTGGTTGTCGAGCCGTACAATATCTCCTCCAGAAAGGGTATTGCAAGCTTCACTGGGAAGTAACCAGCTTGTTTCCACCCTACAACAAACACTCTAGCTATAGCCTGCCATTCTTCACACTGAAAGTCATGCCGGATGAATGGGACTTTCACCTCAACTCCCAATGTGCAGCTGTCATAGAAATCCATCCAAAATTCTGTCAGGCAGTCCCGCAAAACACCACTTCCTTCCCCCTGTTCAAGCTCTCCATTTGGTAACAACATTTTGATATTGACCTCAGATGAAATAATGTTTGAGTCCTTAAAGGCACTGATCAAATCAGGAAGACAATGACCTCTTCTAACAGTCAGTATTACGGGACAAGATCGTGGTTCAGGGAGTGCTTGGTCAGGAATATTGGCCTCTCCTGTCAGCCCCGGTGAGAGAGACAATGTGTGATGAGGTGGATCCGACTCTTTTTCTGTAAACAGTGTTTCAGGGTTTAGTTCAACCACACTAATATCCACCCTGTTATCCCCACTAATAATAACAACTGCATCAGAATCTTCACTTTCACCTACATTTGGCAGACCATCCCATGGTAATGTGTCATTCAGTTCCAAATATCCACTTATGGAAGCTCCATCATTAATTACAAAGTTTGATGGTTCTGAATTTATGTTTTCCACCAACAGATCATCAGCGGCCTGATTAGGTTCATTGCCAGTGAGATCTACCACAGAGGGCTGGGTTATTGCATGATCGGCCTCTACGTCTTGGGGCTGCTGTTGTGTTTTCTTTCTGGTACACAGATAAAGTCGCAGAATTTTGACTTTACTTTGCTTATACAACTCATCAACTGTACTGGAAGCATCCACATGCATCTGTGAGCTCTCAATATGAGTTGAATAGTGTGAAAGAATTTTGTTTTTTTTTTGAGGTGCCATTGGGGAAAAACAGATTTTCAGCCATAAGTTTGATATTTGACACTGTTTCATTTTTATCTACAGATAAATGCCTTGTTCCACCACCACTTACAGACTTCACCTGTTTGAACCCACCCTTCTCCTCATCAAAATCCATCCAGCCAACCTCAATTCGTCTCACTATTCGTTTTGCATTTGTATTTTCTGCCCACTGAGACAATTTCTTTTTAGGAGGCATTCCCTCAGCTCCTGTCAGTCTTTGTCGTAGCCTTGAGAGTATAGTTCTTTCCTGGATGGTGACGTCCGTGACAGTGTTGCTTGTTCTGCAGAAGGCCACAGTGGAGACTCTATCGCCAACTTTGGGAGTACTTTGCCAGGTCATTGTCTGTCATTAAGGGAATGACAGTTTCATCAATCTGAAAATATAAATAACAAATTAATAAAATTGTCATATTAAAAAACAATGAATACATACAACTGCATATTTTAGAGTTGTTTTTTGCTATCTACTTTTGATAACAGATACTTTTGGTAATGTGGTACACATTTGTCCAACATAAGATGAACAAAAATTACTTTTAAAATTACTCTTTAAAACAGATCACGTCATTAATTTATGTCACTGATTAAACAAAAATATGAAAATTCAAATAAATTGTTTTAGAATGTGCATAGTAATTGTGGATTGCGGCTCTCCTTTCAAAAACAAACACACAGACACACACGCACGCACACAGCAACAGCTGCAGTGGCTTACATTCTCATCTTCAAGTTTCTTGATCACATCTTCTTCAACTTTACGCTCTGTTAAGAATTCTCGCAGCCGAGTATCCATAGCTGACCTCTAAACCACATGAAAATGAAATAAGTATTTTTACACTCAGTTATAAATTTTATGTAGCAGATTTTTACATGATAGCCTACCTATAAAATCACTTTATTTATGGCAAATCAGAATTTGATAATGATTGTTTTATTACTTAGATATTATCTATGGTAATGAGGAATGGAGCGATTCTCTACTTGGAGTTTAAGTAGTTCAGCATGAGCAATGGCGACCTGCATCAATACAAAATCATTCCGATCACTGTATGCTTTATTAGTTCCCTTGGCAACGTGATACCCGCAGTGAGCTACTGTAACTGCAAGGCTTCATCCGGTGATGCATTGAAAGCTACGGCTCATTTAGCATGTATTACCTTAACAAGTGTGACTCACATGATGCTACTTTCAAAGGAGATGTTCAGCAAAAAAGAGGCAATTTTAAGATGCTTTCCATCTAAAACTGTTATTATTGTCCAGACCAGATTAGTTGCACCAGCTAGTATGGTGATGTGGCCAGGGTAAAAGAGAGACACCTTCGTGACACAGAGAACTAAGGTTTTATGTTGAACATACCTCGTTTATTAGTAGCCTTCAGCCTTGCTCTACTTTGAAAGTGTGCTGCGGGGCCGCCACACGTCCTACAGTTAAAAATGAGTTTACGGCTATTAGCACAACAAAACAACGTGTAGTAACAACATGAGGATACAACATTTGAAACGTCAGCAGATACCATTTAGAACACAGTAACAATATAGTCTGAATAAATAACTGCCGAATTGCGGGATAACAATATGAAATAAATATAAAATATAATACACTCACCTTAAGGACATCACAACAGCAAGGACTCCGTACTATGGCTGACGCAGGTTCTAGTGAATGTGCCCTGGGATGATATATATATATATATCATCAAGTGTTTCGTGGCCACAAATAAGTATTTCGTGGCACGTATACCTATTTCGTGGCCACAAATAAGTATTTCGTGGCCACAAATAAGTATTTCGTGGCCACAAATAAGTATTTCGTGGGCACGTTATACCTATTTCGTGGCCACAAATAAAGTATTTCGTGGCCACAAATAAGTATTTCGTGGGCACGTTATAACCTATTTCGTGGCCTCGAAATGATATTTCGTGGCCACAATTTATTTATTTTTTGTACCATGTCATCAGAGGGGCTCCGTAGCTTCTCGACGTCCAGCCGAAAATTACGTGAACTGAATTAAATCGCCTACAACCCAGGGTCATCAGACACAAACACACTACACCTCACGGACGGGTCTTAACCAATCAGATCAACATACGTCATCTGACGATCAGTTTGTGTATGAACTTTAATAACACCAGAGCACAGTCGCTCCTCACTCCTACCGCGTTGCATCAGCATTACAAAGACTCCTCGGGAGGATTTTAATCCATTCACACAATGACTAAAACAATGGTTCCAGTGTGTGGATTTTCCTGCTGTGCGCTTATCTCTTCTCACACGCAACCGCGGAAAACAAAGGTAATTGGTTGTTTTTCATATTTCTAAGACACACTTTCACGAAAGTCTTTACAGACAGGAAACTGTATAACACTTTCCTCGTGTTGTTTTCAAACATTCTCATACCCAGAGTGCATAAAAAAAATACACACACACACGCACGCACACACACACACACACACACACACCACACACACATTCTTTTGTCCTGAAATATGTATTTTTCACTTTAGTTTTACTGCAGAGTTTAGGGATCTATTTTGGAGCTCAGTGTCATTCATCTGTATTTTCTGCACTTAGTATAAGAGATTGTGCTCAGCAGCAGGTCTGATGGTCAGTTTTAAAGGATTTAACGACTAGAAACCAGACACCTGTGGTCTCTCTCTGATACTCTGATTATCTGCTGTAAAAGTGAACACTTGAACTTTGACCCATTTAACCTCTCTGCTGTGTGGTGTTTCCTCTTTCAGACCAGAAAGTCATCTCAGCTGACTCGGGACACAATGTCACTCTGCCATGTCGAGCTCCAGACAAGGACATCCCCATCCTAGTTGTAGAGTGGAGCAGAGCTGACCTGGAAGATGAATATGTCCTTACTTACCGGGATGGGCAGTTTGATCCTGATGAGCAGCATCATCTTTTAAGAACCGGGTGGATCTGCAGGACAGATGGATGAAGGATGGAGACGTGTCTTTGATTGTGACAAATGTCACAGCTGTAGACGCTGGAACATACGAGTGTCGTGTTGTCCAGAGAAGAACCCCAGGAAGCGAGCTCATCTGAGAAGACGACCCCATCAGCATCATCCACCTGAGTGTTGTTGATCCTCCAGGTGAGTGAGTAGAGTTGAGTGTGTGTGTGATCAGAGGTGAAGCTGCTTCCTGGTTGTTGATGTTTGTTTCTAAAGATGTTGTTGATGAGACTTTGTAGAAAGCAGCTGGTCTGAGTGATGTGATCAGAGTGCAGTAGATAATGTCTGACAGCAGTTTGAAGAGGAAATGGATTCTGTTCTGTTCTTCACTCATCACCTACCTGACAGCTGACACCTCACACCTGTTTCTCACCTGCAGGTCAGACAGGAGGAGACACAGGAGAGAGGAGGATGGAGGGAAGGAGGATGTATCTGTTCTGAAAGTTGGTCTGTCTGTTTCTGCTGCTGTGCTTCTTTTTGCTGCCATTGTTAGTTTTTTGATGTATAGAAAACATGGCAGCAAAAAAACATCCACAGAATTGATTGTAATGAATTGAAGCATGTTTGAAATGCCTCTGAGGTTTTTACTCCTGGACTCTCCTCTTCGTGTTCTTGGGGGATGTTGCTAACTCCGGGTCCAATAACAGGCAACCCACCCGCAGTAGATGTGCTCGGTGTGAGGTCTCGCAGCAAGCTATCAAATA
>NW_024387223.1:441727-466300 GCF_900408965.1 Simochromis diagramma | reverse complement strand
AGGGGTTTCTTTTTCCATAGAAATGCTTCATTTTGTTTGTTTCAAGTTCTGAAGGGGTTTGTTGAATCTTGTTTTGTAAACGGAGCCATTTAGTTACGTAAATGTCGTTAGAAGTGTGAGGAGGTTTTGTGTCTTTTTAATCATCTGTGTAGAGTTTAAGATCCCTCAGTTTAAGTGAGAGGTACAGGCTGGGCTAATTGGAGGGAAATTGATGGCCCTATTTAAAGCCAGATTCAGAGGAGAGGTGAGCTGTGTTACCAGGTCCATGAACTGATGGGTTTTGTTAATCGAGTTACTTTTGGGGAAAGTTTTGTTAAGTTACATTAAATGGAGTTAACTGTAAATAAATTGCTGACGTCTGCAAACCTGAAATTTCTGTGTAGTCTGCTTCCCTACAACCTTCCTTGACATTCGAGTCGGACTACCTCAACATGTTGTTTGATTCATTTCTTAATGTGAGAACAATCAGGACACAGTTTGTTTCACAGATGCAGGTTCATATTGTGGTGTGTGTGATGAACATTTAGCCTAATGTGCTGAACCCAGTGTGTGTACAACTCTTGCTGATTGGCTGGTGTAGAAGTGAACAGATCAAACTTTCATCTGTAACCTCTCGCTCTGTGTTTCCTTTTCAGACCACAAAAACGTCACAGCTGAGTCTGGACACGACGTCATTCTGACATGTCGAGCTCCAAACAACAACTATGTAGTAAAATGGAGCCGAGCTGATCTGGAGTCAGAATATGTTTTTTGTACCGGGATGATCTGTCTGTTCCAGACGACCAGCATCCAACTTTTAAGAACCGGGTGGTCTGCAGGACAGACAGATGAGGAGGGAGACGTGTCTCTGATTCTGAAGAATGTGACGGTTATGATACTGGAACATACGAGTGTCGTGTCTTTGTGAGAAAAACACGCTCATGGAAATCCATCAGCAGCATCTACCTTCATGTTGATCCTCCAGGTGAGTGAGTAGAGTTGAGTGTGTGTGATCAGAGTGCAGTAGATAATGTCTGACAGCAGTTTGAAGAGGAAATGGATTCTGTTCTGTTCTTCACTCATCACCTACCTGACAGCTGACACCTTACACCTGTTTCTCACCTGCAGGTCAGACAGGAGGACACACAGAGGGATGGAGGGAAGGAGGATGGGGGGAAGGAGGCTGGATCTGTTGGACTGATTGTTGGTTTGGTAGTTTCTGCTGTTTCTCTTCTTGCTGTTGTTGGTGTTTTGATCTACAAAACACGGTAAACGACAGAAGCAGGGTTATACTAGCCTCCAGTTGAACTTCAGTCTGTTTGAAAGGTTTCAGTTTTTTCCAGCTGTTTCAGCTTCTCAGAGGTGACACTGAGCGCTCAGGATAAAGACAGTTGTGATTTTCTAATCATGAAACATGTGCAGAGTCAAATGTCACACATGTCATTAAGAATTGCCAAAAAAAATTCATAATTATTTTTACATTTTCTTTGGTGTCAGATGTCGACAAACAATCCAGGAAACATTTAAACGTACATCATAGAGTCTCGACCTCCTGCTGAGCTAACATCTCTTTAACTTTTACTTTAACCTCCTGACACTCAAACTCTTTCATGGCATTTTTAATTTCTCTTTGATATTTGAGCTGATTGGGACCTGATGAATGTGAAAACAAAGAATTACCAGATTTTATTTTTTTTTAATCTGATATTTGTTTCTGAGAAAAATGAGATCCACATATGAGGACATTTATTTTAAATTTCATAGAACAGTGTCAGTATAACGTCCTTGTACGTGGATATCAGGTCCCTGTAGAGTAAAATTCTGTATTTTGGTCTAGACGACCCAAAATGTGATGTCCACATGTGTGGACGTGTTACAGGCCCAGCTGTAGAGGGCGCAGCCAGATTACGATCCTGTAAAACAGGAGAGAGAGTGAACACAGGAACCACGCTGCTGTTCGCCTGCTCAGTCTTACCAGAACCACAAGCTCACAGCAGCTGTGCACACAACTCAGTCCCCACAGCACTCTGCTGCCCTCTGCTGTCCAGAGTGAAATGACCTCCCCTGTAATGCAAAACCTCATTATACCAGCAAAGTGAAACATGCACAATCGCCTCCATATATCACACCACTTAACTCACAGTTGTGACCACAGATTTGTGTGGATCACAGACGCCAGGTCCTAGGAGGTTAACATCAAACTACCTGCTGCTTCTCTCATGTTTGTATCAGAGGAGCTTCTGATTATTGCAGCTTTAAGCACTGAACGCACTTCTTAACTTTGTTATTGTTCTTTAATATATATGCTTTTAATGCACGTTACAATAGTAGATGATGAGGTTTCATGTTTATTTTTTTAATGTAACTTTGTGACCTGTTGACTCAGTTCAGCAGTTTTCAGGGACTTTCTGTTTCTCATGTTTTTACTGTAAAAGTGCCTTCAGATGGTTGTTGTTTCCTGCTGCTTCATGAATAATTCTGCAGTGAAACTGAATCTGAGCTGGACCCAAACAAACCTCACTGAGCTGATGTGTAAACTGGATCTAAGCAAGAATCAAACTGCATTAAAAACCTGACAGAAAACCTGCTCACTGACTTTCTCTCACTTTGACTCTGAAACTGTAACGAGAGACAACATTTAGACATTAACTGTCATTATATAACAAGTTTATACAGCTGTAGTCTCTTGATGCTACGAACAGAAAACAAAAAATAAATAACTTGGTCATAAAAAGGTGTCGGTGTAACTGGCTCAACCAGGACTTTGCACGAGGGCTCAGACAGCTGTGTTCATGGTCGTACCTCAGTATTTACAGAGTCAGTGACCAATCTAGGACTGGTTCTATGTTCCCACCAGGAAAAGAAAACGACTCACGTTTTCCATCAGACATCTTTGTGAAACCCACAGAAGCACACGAGAAGATCAAGTGAGACCAAAGTTTATTGAACCTGCAGAGAAACCAGATCACTGCTGTGGAGACGACAGCACACTTAGAAATAACATAAATAACAGCAAAGTTACTGAAGACATGAAAACATGGATTACATCTATATTTTAGTTACATACCATTTATTATTGTTTATGTATAAATTACGTCTTGGTCATGCTTTTATTCTGAAAGGCCTGAGGAAGAAAATTTTTCTTTTTTATATAAAAAATTTAAAAACTAAATTAAGAAAGTAAAATTTTTCCAGCTTCTTTATAAAAGAAAATAACAAAAACTCTCCATTTGAACTTTCTGCCCTCAGTGCTTGTGTGAGGTTTCCTTCATGAGGAGAACAAACAGAATATAAACCAGTGTGTTTACAGTGAATGTGTCAGGTCTGAGCTGCTGTGTGGACCAGTTAGAGAGCAGCAGCTGGATCCCAGTGGTTGGACTGGTGGACGACTTCAGTGAGGAGTCGATGACATTTGGCTCTGGTAGAAACTCTGCACACACAAACACACAGGAGGAGAATATAAGCACAAAGCAGAGCCTCTCTGTTCTCTTTAGATACAGCAAAGCATCAGGACATGTCAGTGAACGCATCACAGTTACAATAATATAACTTATTGAACTTTGACACATTTTGTGCAGGTGTGTCAGATCACAGCATCTGCAGAGACACACAATCTTGTTTTGATACATTTTAACTGCAGGATGAAAAATAAACTGATTAAATAACATCAAATTGCTCCATCTTAACAGGTTACTGGCACCAGAATATTTAGTGGAACTGGTGCTTGTGTCCCAGTCAGTGTGTACATCCTGAGATGCTGCAGCCACAAACCTGTTCACTGTTCCCAGCTCACACTTAAAGACGACTGAATGTTTGCTGTGAGGACTCCTCGATCCTGGGACGACCTGCCTGAAGAAATCTGGCTCGCCTCATCAGTGTCGTCTTTTAAATCCTTGTTAAAGACTAATATATAAACTTTAACTCATCTTATTCATCCAGCTGTTGGAAGTTATTCACTACATGACGCTTGAGTCTGTGTGGCCGTAGTTTGATTCATAATTTACTCTTTGCTCTTTCACTCATCGTCTCTGGGAAGCACTTGTAACGATGGTTTGAAAAGTGACACAAACTTAAAAATACAATAAAGTTTGATTGTGAGCAACAGATTTATGGTGTTTGTACTAAAAGAAGAGCAGCTGTACCTCTCAGCTCTGACTGTTTTTCCTTCTCTTTGACTGACGTCTTCAGTTCTCACTGCTGAGCCGACTGCAGCTGCATCTGCACAATAAAACACACACACAGGACGTCAGTGCACGATTGACTTTACCCAGAATCCTCTGCAGGAGAAAATGGAAGGTACTCATGTTTAGCTGGACAGAGAAAAGTTACAGGAAGTCGTGATGTCGCTCTGATGTTGTTCAGTTTGTCTTGTACAACATTTTTCTGAAGTCTCATATAAAGACGTCGCTTCTCTGTGTTCTTAACAAAGTGGATTTTCTACAACAGTTTCAATGATAAGAAACAAAATGAATGACATTAGTTATGGAGCCCTTTGTAAATATTCAGAGAACAAGATGGAAAAACAATCAGTTACAGGAGCAAACATCATGCTGGCTTGAACACATATTTGTTGTTGAAGCTTCTCAGTATTTGAATCATGAAGATTTGTTAGTGTTTTTTAATGAGTTCATCTTTTAAACCATTTTAGCCTCGATTGTCCTGTTAAACACTATTTAAACTTCTGTCTCTATAATGCAACAAAGAGTCAAGTTTAGCCTCTCTGCTAACTTCAGGCTAAAAACACTGATGACCTCCAACGCTGCCCCTCAGCCTCCTGGTAGAGGCTCCTATGGACCCAGCAGGGTGACAACAACACCCCATCAAAGGGACAAAGACACTGAGCAGCATGCAAAGAAGCCCACTCACTATAAACATCATGTAACTAATAAGAACTACAATGGGATCATTGATGGAGCTGGACTGTTGTCAGAGTGCAGCTTAGAGGAGATTCGGAGTTTAGCAAAACCTCCTCATGGCTTAAAAAGTCTAACAAGTGTTAAGATTTCCTGTGAATGAATGCAGGAGTTAATGGGATCAAATTGTTATTTTGATATTTTCTGCACAGTGTTGAGTGCAGCTGAGTTTATTACCGTTACTCTTATAAAATGATTCTCATAGTTTGGACTCCTTATGCTCCTCTACACCATCTTTCAGTCTACAGAGCACCACTTCACTGTGATTATGTGCAGGTATGCTGCAGGTTTATCCAACATATCCACCAGTTTTAATAACACCATGAAGCTGCTGTAAAGTTGTGTTCATGTGATCATGAATGATTTCAGCTCCTGTTGTTTTCCCTCGACTACGCAGAGAAACAGCTGCAGTCTGTCCTCGTTAGAGTCGACAACTTTTAACTATCAAATAAAAGACACTCTGATGTGTGAGAAGCACAGTCAGCTGGGTGTAGTGTAAATATGCACTGTATGCCTTAAACTTGTAACTTTATTCAGTAAAAACTGTTTATTCTACCAGTGTTGTAATAAAATAAGCTGTGACATTAATAAATAAACAGCTGCTGAGGACTCGTTGGTGTAGCGAAGGACTAATGTCCTAAAGAGTAATATAGTACACACTCCTTCCTGAGACGACTGAAGAAGGTGCGCCTCCACAAACTCCTCCTTAACACCTTCTACAGAGGCTCCATAGAGAGCATCCTAACCAGCTGCATCACAGTCTGTATGGAAACTGTCACACGTCCGATCACAGAGCCGCAGAGGATTGTGGGAACCGCTGAGAGCATTGTTGGCAGCTCTCCAACCAATCTGCAGGATATTTACACCTCACGCTGCATTCAGAAAACCACTAGCATCATGGCTGACCCACATCACCCTCCCACAGACTGTTTATTCCTCCTTCCATCCAGAATACGACTCTGCAGCATCAGGAGCAGCACCTGCTGCCCTCCTCCACACTGGACTCTCTCCACACACTTCTTGGACTACATAACACTCTCCTCTCATTTCCAACACTTGCACTGTTGACTCTGTCTGTGTTGCACACTGCTCAAATAAAGGGAACACAAAGATAAGAATCCCAGATCTGAATGAATGAAATATTCTCATTAAATACTTTAGATAGTTGAATGCGCCGACAACAAAATCACACAAAATGATGAGTGGAAATCCAATGTAGCAACCCATGGAGGTCTGGATTTGGAGTCACACTCAACAAGGAAAAACACTCTACTGTAATGTCCTTACAACAAGTCAAAGTGAAGCTCGGCAGTGTGTGTGGCCTCCACGTGTCTGTATGACCTACAACACCTGGACATGCTCCTGATGAGGTGGTGGATGGTCTCCTGAGGGACCTCCTCTCAGACCTGCACTAAAGCATCTGCCAACTCCTGGACAGTCTGTGGTGCAGTTGGTGGACGGAGCGAGACATGACGTCCCAGATGTGCTGGGTTGATTCAGGTCTGGGGAACAGCTGGACCAGTCCACAGCATCAATGCCTTCGTCCTGCAGGAAATGCTGACACACTGCAGCCACATGAGGTTCAGCATTGTCTTGCATTAGGAGGAAACCAGAGCTACCCGCACCAACATATGATCTCACAGGGGAGGTCTGAGGATTTCATCTTAGTACCTAATGGCAGTCAGGCTACCTCTGATGAACACATGGAGGGCTGTGCAGCCCCCCCCCCCAAAAGAAATGCCACCCCACACCATAACTGACCCACTGCCAAACCATCATGCTGGAGGATGTTGGAGGCAGCAGAAGGTTCTCCACGCTGTGTCCAGACTCTGTCACGTCTGTCACATGTGCTCAGTGTGATTCTGCTTTCATTGCCAGGGGCAAAGTTGCCATCTCGGTGTTCTCTGGCAAATGCCAAACGTCCTGCACGGTGCTGGGCTGTAAACACAACCTCCACCTGTGGACGTCGGGCCCTCATGCCACCCTCATGGAGTCTGTTTCTGACCATTTGAGCAGACACGTGTACATTTGTGGCCTGCTGGAGGTCATTTTGCTCTAGCAGTGCTCTTCCTGTTCCTCCTTCCACAAAGGTGGAGGTAGCGGTCCTGCTGCTGGGTTGTTGCCCTCCTACGGCCTTCTGATGTACCGGCCTGTCTCCTGGTAGCGCCTCCATGCTCTGGACACTACACTGACACACAGCAAACCTTCCTGCCACAGCTCACATTGATGTGATCCTGGATGAGCTGCACTACCTGAGCCACTTGTGTGGATTGTAGACTTTGTCTCAATCTATCACTAGAGTGAAATCACAGCCAGCATTGAAAAGTGACCAAAACATGAGCCAGAAAGCATCAGCACAGAGGTCTGTGGTCACCACCTGCAGAAACACTCCTTATTGGGATGTCTTGCTAATAATTCCCACCTGTTGTCTAATCCAACAGTGTGTGGCATTGATTGTCAATCAGTGTTGCTTCCTAAGTGGACAGTTTGATTTCACAGAAGTGTGATTGGCTTGGAGTTACATTGTGTTGTGTAAGTTTTCCCTTTGTTTTTGGAGCAGTGCATTTATTCTGTGTACTATTGTATTTATGTATTATCATCCTTTTCTATCCTTACTAGGGCTGTGCGATATGACCAAAATCTCATATCCCGATATAAAACATCTATCGTCCGATAACGATATAAATCACAAAAATGTAACATTTTCTGTAAATTCTGTGAATCTCGGGCAGCTCGACTTGCTTGAAGTGTTTCCAGCTGCACGTCGTGTACCTGGAGTCGAGTGTTTTAACCGATGAAACGATACATTTTTAGACATAAGTTGTAGCTGTTTTGCTTCTCATCCGTAAACACTGCATACTCTTTCATATGATTCCGTTTATTTTGAAAAGTCTCAACAGGATCTTGAGCTTTATTGTGAAAGGTTTATGTGGAACATAAACAAGCGGACACACGATGGTTTTACAGTTGTTGTTGCTAACGACAACGCATAAAAACAGGCGCTTGTGCGTCCGTAGTGTGGTTATATTAAATATAAGAGAAAGAAATGAATATAGCCACTACAGCGACCGTCAAAACCATGAAAAAATATTGCCGTAAACAGTTTATTTTACGACACCACGAAACAAACGATAGCGTAAACTGAAACGATAGACGTTTTTATATCGTCATCTGATGTATATGGTTATATCGAACAGCCCTCTTCCTTACTCTCTCTATTCAAGCACAATACTGTTGAACTTATTCTTAGTTTATCTTCTGTATAGTTGTAAACATGTATATTTGAATTTGTTATATTTTCATGTCATTTTACAGTGTTTTTCACCTTTGAAGTAGGACGATGTTTTGTCCCCCTGTTACCCGAGTGTGTATTGTTTGGTTGACAATAAAACTCGACTAAAACAACAGAGTACTGGTACAGTACTAGGTTTGCTAGTACTACATTACTGTATATTACACACACACACACACACACACACACACACACACACTCTTCATCAGCAGCAGACAGTCTCTTTGATGTTGATACATTTATCCATAACTGTGTGAAAACAGCACATGTGGAGGTGCAGGGAGGGAAACCCCGGGTTAACTGAGTGAGTTTTATCAACTCATATCAGCTTCATATGACAGAATATCCTGATTACCAATGTTAGCGTCAACTAATCTGAATAACAGAAACATACCCTGGGTATAATAAACTTTCTCTGTAGTGCAGGACCAGATCAGTCAAAGTCCAAGAATTCAAACAAACACAGAGATTCTACTTACAGAGCAGACACAGCACAGATGTTTCCAACATCGTCCTTCTCACTCATTTCAGCTTTTTCTCATTTCTGTCTCTGACACCAAGTAAAGTCGCCCTCTTCCTCCTTCCTGTTGGTACAAAGAGAGTCGAGGTCAGATACATTAGAAATATATACAACTATTAACACACTGTAACGGTTACTCTCTTCTAACACGTGGTATGAACGCCCTGTTACTTAAAGTTGCTACAAAAACACACAGATAGTTTTTTTGAAGAATATTTCCAAGATGGACGTCTGATTGACATCATGAATGTTACACCAGTGTCCATTTGATGAACCTCTTCAGCATCACCTGCCTGTCACCCTGTCAGACTTGTTACGACTCATCGAGCGACATCACCGACCAGCCAATCGGTGACATCCCAGTTTAGTACCTGCTCAGATCGCTTGGAAACCCGGCCGAGCAGGTACTAAAGAAATACCTGGTACCAGGTACTGATGACCATTCACACTCACATTCACACCTCTGGGCGATTCAGAATCACCAGTGAACTTAACCCCACTGACTGCATGTCTGTGGACTGTGGGAGGAAGCTGGAGTACCTGAAGAGAACCCACACAAACACAAGGAGAACATGCAAACCCCCCACAGAGACTCCCCGACCAGGTGGTGGATGCAAAGCCTGGGTGTCACCATGTGGCCCTCTTAAAAATGTATTTAGCTACTTTAAATATACACAACATGTAAACTATAAAAATAATAAATAAAAGTTATAATGCTACTTATGTCAGCTGTAACTCTCATCTGGACTCTAATTTTACAGTTTTGTTTTTATTATTAAGTGTCAGTGCACTTATGTTAACGACAGTGAATCCTTAAGCTGTCATCATCGATTTTCACCTGTCAGCCTCATTCTGTCCTTTCTGAAAGTCTTCAACAACTCAATTATGATGTGACTGAAAACACAATGAAGACAAAATATTAGGTATAAAAAAAACTGACTGTGGAAAATTTATTCTGTTTTATCAACATATATAAACACATTTAAGGATCTGACTGCAATGTTTAAAAACAAAAACAAAAACAAATGAACAATTATAAGTAATAATAATAATAATAATAATAATACCAAACATACATTTTTATACAAAGTAGAGCCGATCAATGCATTTATGAATTTATGAATGATCAGTTTTTTCTAAACTTCTAAAGAAGTAATTTCTAATGTTTCTATTTATTTCTATGTGTAATGTCTTTACTTATATTGGTAAGTAGAGTTTAATGAACATGACTTATGACGAGTTATATATAAAATTTAGAAATGAGCTGTTTAGTAAAGTATTTTAAATACTACGTTATTTGACACATTTCACATATTATACACCAACAAGTCATTTACAGCAGTGTTGGCCAATCACTTTTATGCAAATACCGGAAACCAGTTCGGGGCACAACCGTATTTGGCGCCGTTACCGTCCCGAGCGAACGTCGTCACAGCGGGGACACCGGACAAGATGGATACCGGAGTTCTTACGTCGCTCTTCGGGATTCTTTTCCTCTGTTATAACGCGTTTGCATCAACAGGTGAGATGTTACTCTTAGATTGCTGCTGAATTACTTTGCCGTTAGAGCCACCGAGACTCGCCGGACATCATATTTCGGCTGAAACCTCACATAACAGAAAACATTCACTTCGCTCATAGTACGGCTAGCGATAGCGAAGCGACACATAACGTTAACATGGCGGTGCAAACCAGAGTAGCCGGCAAAAGCGGACTGGTCCCGGATTACTTTCACATTTATAACAGGGGATTTTAGTCCGGGAAACCTGAAGTCGGTACTAATATAATTCTATTAACACGTGCAGTGCCCTACAACGGGAGAAATTTACGGATAAAAAAAACCTCGAAAGATACTTTTCGACACCGTGTCGCGCTATGCTATCCATCAGCAGCAAAGGAGGAGAAGCGCTACCGCCGCGAGGCTTAATGTTCGCGGCGGGTCGGCTGGCTTCACCCCTGGCTGCACAAATCACGGTTCACTTGACCGCGTTATGTCAGGAGAACAACAAAGCCACTAAAGAAGTACTAAAGCTCGAGGAGACGCACAGCTGTAGCACTGTTTGCTTATATTGTGTGTGGTTGATTTAAACATCAGAGCCTGGTAAGGTAACAGCCTTTTTTTCTCTTGCATCAAGTACCTGCTGAGAACATCACTGTAGTGAAGTTTATCTGAGTCGTCCCCATCCAGAATCAAGGTCGGGGGCAGATCTAGAAGGTGGCATGTGCCACCCTAAAGTAATCTCCTGCCACCCCGAGTGCCACCCTAGTTTTGCACATGACAATGTTGTTTACTAAAGTAAGATAGCACTTTGAGCCTAGCTACAGTTATCAGTGAATATAAGTTCTAAAACTGAATCTATAGCTTAGTGTTACCCAATGTTCCCTCTAATGTTTCATGTGTCTGAGCGAACACACAAACTCCCCGAGCGATCCCTTGGACCGCTGTGAGCAGCAGCAGACGTGTGCACTGTGGTCACGCCAGCATCAAATCCATCCGAGTTACTTGGTTTATTAAAATAATCAAATTACAACATTTACATTGTTGTCATTTACATACAATGTTTTTAAATAAACATTTCAAACTATTTACAGAACAATCAGCTGTTCTACATCAAATCTGATGCCACACAAATTATTTGTGCCACTCCAAAAAATTATTTCTGTCCACTATGAGATAAAGGAGAACATCACAAACCTGATACCTGCAGGCCTGACAACAGGAGATGTATCACTCCTGTAACACCTGTAACACTCAGCAGTCGCCTCATTGTTCTGACACACACAACAAAACTATTGACTACACTAGGGCTGTACGATATGATCACAATTTCATATCCTGATATAAGACATTTATCGTTATTAACCCTCTGGGGTCCACGGACACGCTGCACCTCCAAATCACACGACTGATTTAAGCTGACATAACAACAAGCTGCAGCCACGCTCAGTCTCTATTTCAGACAGTGTTAAAACTTATTGCAACACCTGATTGTTCTCTCATTTTAGTTATAGTAGTATTTTTAAATGGTTGTAGAAAATTAAAAAAAAAAACAGAAACAAAAAAAACAGCAGGTGTATTGGCTGCATTTTTAGATAAATAGTTGAAAATGTTTACAAAATGTACAATATATATTTGCATTTAAAAAGATAGTACTCGAATTTTATGTTTTTTTGCGTGATTTCAGATGAGTTGTGTTAATACAGTATGCCAATTTAAAAAAAAAAAAAAAAAAAAAAAAAAAAAAAGCTAAATTCAGACACATGAGGTTGAGCTGAGAAGAATGACACCAAGCAAGACACGGGGAAAAAATAAACAATTTAAAGGTGAAATACACATGTTAAATCAAAAGCAGTTAAAATGGCCAGTTATATGTTGGACCTCAGAGGGTGAACACAAGAAATCATGAAAAATTAGGTTTAAATCTTTGTTCATGACAATGCAGATTTCTGACATTTTGTGTAAATTCAAGGTTCAACATTCGTCAGATGCATATACAAGTATAACACAGTGAAATGTAAACCTGACACGCTCCTTGACTTGTGCAAAAGGGGGGAGAGGGGGAGAGAGGAAGAACATTATAAATAAATATATATATATACACATTTGGTGAATGTGCAGTAGTAGCATGTATGCAGCAAGCTTCTCGCAGTGGGGATGATCTCCTCCGCTAGCATATTGACAAAACATACTGCTTCTTCCGTAAACTCGTTGATGTCGACTGCACATGCTCAGTCTACATCGTTGAGTGCGTCCTGTAGCGTAGCTTCTGATTGGGCAGACCAACGTTTCACCTCCCTCGTGGTTACTTCTTCCCTCCATATGTTTTGTTTATACTGGGGAATGAGGAAGATGGCGTTGTGGTCAGTCTTCCCGAAAGCCGGGTGTGAGACAGCTTTGTAGCCCTACTTGTACTGCGTGTAGCAGTGATCCAAAATCCGATCCCCCCTCGTCGGACACCAGACATGCTGGTAGAAATTCGGCATGACTTGTCCGAGGTTCTCTTTATTAAAGTCTCCTGCTACAATGAGGGCTGCGCCCGGGTCCTTGTTTTGAAGCGAACTCAGCACATCATGTAGTTCGGACAAAGCCATACCTGTGTCCGCTTGGGGTGGGATGTAGACCACCATGGCAATGACCGAGGTGAACTCACGGGGCAGATAGAAAGGGCGGCACTTAATGCTCAGGAACTCCAGATGTGGCGAGCAGCCGCTGCAAAGAGTAGAAATGCACCTGGCATCACACCACTTTCTGTTTACCACACTCCTCCACCTTTGGTTTTGTTTGACTCTGCCGTTCTGTCCGCGCGGAGCACAAAGAATGAGTCCGACGGAGTTACGGCCTGGTCCGGCACGGTGGGGTCAGCCATGTCTCCGTGAAGCACACAATGTCGCTGTCCCTCATGTGACGTTGGAAGGTGACTCTTGCTCTTAGGTCATCGAGCTTGTTCTCCAAAGCAGTCAGGAAGGAAAAATCGCCCCATGTTGTTAAGCTTTCTGGATTTTATATTTATTGGGCTACAGATTTATTCATTATACGGACTACACGGTACATAAACCCAAAATTTCACGTGTTTATCTAAACTGTATAGTTACGTGGACTGCAGAAAATAATTAAGTTGTAGACTATATTTATATGAATAGCATGTATATTGAATCATTTTAACCATATGTAACCCATCCCTTTGTTTTTGAAAAAAAAGACTGATTTTGTCGCACATTTGATTTCTTTCCCCCCCATAAGAAAATTTCTCTAGATCCGCCCCTGGTCAGTGATAAAAGAAAATAGGTCCTGTTGATATTTGGGCTTCGTTCCGCCTGTTCCAATAAGAAGTAATCCCTCACTTGAGAATGCGCTCAAACTTTAACATTTCCGCAGCAATTTGCTGAAACAACCTCTGAACCAACAACAAGGATGTAAGACTTCCTAAAACTATAACTTCTTTTCTAGGAGGTTCCACTTTATGGTAATGTAACGACATCCAACTGTAACTTTGTCACCAAATTAAAACATCACTACTTGACTAGCTGGTTGTAAAGAAAGCGGAGTAACCTGGATCCTGACCAGTGCGCGCTCCCGACGCTGGGGAACGCTCCGTCGGTGATAAATGGCACAACGCTCAACCAGAGCAGCAGCCATGTTTCAGCGCTACAACCAGACGTGAAACACGACCTTCTTATGAATCTACGTGTCTGTGTTTTACTTACCCCGACATGCAGAGGCTCGAAAAACATACTAGCAGCTCCTTTGTGCCTGATCCCACACGTCAGCAAACATGAAGACGGTGAAAGCTGCTGATAAGCTTCGTTTTTGTCGACGTCACGATTAAAAACAGGCTCCAATACCCAAAGTTAAGCCCACGTCGATTTCGAGTAAACGGCATCCTTGTTCAAAGCTTCTAGCAAAGCTGTTTTCCACCGTCCACGAACGATAACACAAACGTTGATAACACAAACACCCTCTCTTCTGACGAAGAGAAAACGTGTAGCGAGCTCACAAAGACTGCTGCGGAAGCGCGTTGCCTGTGTGCCTGCAGAGCGAACCGATGACCGATAGGGGCAGTGTACAGTATGGTACATACTACAGCGCACCTCGGTTGGCACGGAGTCGTGGGCCTGATGTATGGAGCTCATTGCATCATTTAGTCAGTCAAATATGCAGCTGTTCAAAGGTGTTTGCAAAAATATTATTTGTCTTAAGTCCTTTCAAATTGTGTTTTTGTTTGATTTCTAACACTGGGAGCTAAACACAAGTTGTTCTGTTTGCACTGAGATATGTTTAGACTTTGTTCTTTATCAAGAATTTATCGCTTTGTTGTTCGTCTGAATTCTGTGATTCCTTAACAGATTTTAACAGGTCTATGGTCACGTTTGTGTGATTCAACCAGCATAAACCAGAGAGCAGTTGTGTCTGTTCCCCACTCCGATTGGCTGCTGTAGAAGTGACTGTTTCCTCTCTGCTCTGTTGTTACATCTTTCAGACCAGAAAACCATCACGGCTCAGTCTGGACAGAACGCCACGATGACATGTCGAGCTCCAAACAACAACTTCACACTTGTACAGTGGAGCAGAGATGATCTGGAGCCAGAACATGTTGCTGTTTACAAGGGTGGACAGTTCCTTCCAGATCACCAGCATCCATATTTTAAGAACCGAGTGGATCTGCAGGACAGACAGATGAAGGATGGAGACGTGTCTTTGATTCTGAATAATGCGACGAGTGCTGATAGTGGAAAATACGAGTGTCGTGTGTTCAACAGAGGAACTGTGCGCAGGAAGAGAGCCCTGTCAAAGATTCCCCCCATCAGCATTATCTACCTGAGTGTTGTTGATCCTCCAGGTGAGTGAGTAGAGTTGAGTGTGTGTGTGATCAGAGGTGAAGCTGCTTCCTGGTTGTTGATGTTTGTTTCTAAAGATGTTGTTGATGAGACTTTGTAGAAAGCAGCTGGTCTGAGTGATGTGATCAGAGTGCAGTAGATAATGTCTGACAGCAGTTTGAAGAGGAAATGGATTCTGTTCTGTTCTTCACTCATCACCTACCTGACAGCTGACACCTCACACCTGTTTCTCACCTGCAGGTCAGCCAGGAGGAGACACAGAGGACGGAGGGAAGGAGGCAGGAGGGAAGGAGGATGGAGGGAAGGAGGCAGGAGGGAATGAGTTGTCTTGGGAGTTGTTAGTGAGGGTGGCAAGAGGGATGGAGTTGTTGGCAAGGGTGGCTATAAGGATGGAGTTGTTAGCGGTGGAGACTAGATGGATGGAGTGGTTGGCGAGGGTGGCTAGAGGGATTGAGTGGTTGGCGGGGGTGGCTAGAGGGATGGGGTGGTTGTCGTGGGTGGCTAGAGGGATAGAGCTTTTGGCGGTGTTGGCTAGAGGGATGGATTGGTTGGCGAGGGTGGCTATAAGGATGGAGTTGTTGGCAATGGAGACTAGATGGATGGAGTGGTTGGCGAGGGTGGCTAGAGAGATGGAGTTGTTGGCGGAAGTGGCTAGAGGGATCGAGTGGTTCAATTCAATTCAATTCAATTCAATTTTATTTATATAGCACCAAATCACAACAAAAGTCGCCTCAAGGCAATTCATTATTGTACAGTAGATCGTACAATAATGAATACAGAGAAAAAAAAGAGAGTTGGGGACGGTGGTGGCTAAAGTGATGGAGTTGCTTTGGGAGTTGGTGGAGGTGGTGTTTAACCTTTTGGAGTTGGTGTTTTGATCTACAGAAAGCTTAAACCACAGAAGCAGGGTTCATACCAGCTTCCATTAGAACTTGAGTCTGTTTTAAATGTTTCAGTTTTTTTCCAGCTGATCTGAGCTTTAATCATGAAACCTAAACGCCTATTAATTAATTTTAAGTTGTTTACAAATTGTCCAAAGAAGAAGTTGTACCTTTAGCTCCTCATTGTCTGTCCAGTCTGTGCTGAACTGCGCCCTCCGCTTAGCCTTGTCAGGGTCACGGGAGGCGCTGGAGCCTATCCCAGCTGTCTTAGGGCAAGAGACTGGGCACACTCTGGACAGGTCACCAGTCTGTTGCGGGTCTAACACAGAGACAGAAAACCACTCGCACTAAAACCAATTAACCTAACTCTGTGGAAAGAAGCCCGAGGACTCGGGAGAACCTGCAAACTCCACACAGAAAGACCCCGACCTGATGGTGTCATCAGGGCCTTCCTGCTATGAGACAACAGTGTGAACCATCATGCTCCACACGTCTTAACTCTGTTACAGCACACTGTTTTTAATATATTTATTTCGTAAGATTTTAAGAGGGATGATTATTTATTTTGTTTGATTATTTATTTTGTAAAAGTGAATTTTTCATCAGAATCTTTCTGAATTGTTGACTCGGTTCAGTTTGTAGGAGTTTGTGGTTCTAATGTTTCTACTGTAAAGATAAAGTGCCTTTTGATATGACTGTTGTTGTTTCCTGAATAAAACTGAAGCTGGAATTAAAGTGATCCATGTTTTGTTTTTCATGTTTGTTTTTGTTTTTCTTGCAGTTTTCAGACAATTTTACTACAAATATTATTTTACCAATAAATATTAAGAATACATAATGACTCCCATAAACTGTGACAGAGTTCATAAACACAACAGCTGCTATAAATGTTGTAAAACATGTTTATGTTTTAATTTGTTAACCTGGTTGTTTATGACTGCAGAGAGAAAAAACAAAGGATTTACCAAGTGCACTGAAACGTAAACACTGAAACCTCATCCAGATGTTTCACACATCACATAAAACTAATTTGGATGTTTTCTTTTCCACTTAAGTGACAAAAACATACTTTAATGCATGTTTGCTCTGAACGGCTCCCAGATCTACAGGATGTTAATTCTCCTGAGTTAACATCCTGTAGATTTGGGACCAGTTCCCTTTTTCCATGGATGCAGTGCTGGTGACCAAACTAGAACTGGTTCTGTGTTCCCATCAGGAAAAGTTGGTTCTGCTGAGAACAGGAAACTGAGGCTGTGATTCACACAGGCTCACTAAAGTCTGACAACAGCAGACTGGAGAAACATTTCCAGGTCTGATGAGTTCAGATTTGTGCTGTGATGGTCACATGGATCCATCCTGCCTCGTATCAGACCATTGATTAAACACCACAGCGTGTTGCTGCTGACTGCATCCATCCCTTTATGAACACACTGTAACCATCCTCTGATTGCACTCCATGTCACAAAGCTCAAATCATCTCCAACAGGTTTCTTGACCATGACGATGAGTTCACTACTCAGGTCACCTCCACGTCTGACATATTTGGTGGCCTGAAACAGGCAGAGTCCATAATTACAGAGAATCCAACGATGACTTTCATACCAGCTTTGATGGAAGCTGCGTCTCCTGTCCCCCATTAATGTGACTGGAAATGTCCTCAAACTGGGCAGCACTGGTGGATCATCTTTGTACGTCTGATAAGAGATGAATGCAGAGCAAACATGAGGCTGTAACTGAGGACAATAACTGATCAAATTCAAATTTTATTTGTCACGTACACAGTCATACACAGTACAATATGTAGTGAAATGCTTGGACAACTGCTTGTGACCAAAAGAAAACAAAAAAGGAAAGACTATGAATAAGATAGGAAATAAATATGAAAAATTAAAAAGGGTAAATTTAACTAGGAAGGAATAAAATATAAATTAAGGTTAAAAATGAAATAACTGTACAACACAAATTAGAATGAAGGGTAAATTTAACTGGGAAAGAATAAGATAAAATATATAAATTAAAGTTGAAAATAAAATAACTGTACAACAAAATACACAATATAGAACTATATAAGAATGTATGAAGAAATATAAATAAATAAATACACAATAACAGCATTATTATTCTGTCATTATTGTTCATTACTGTCAGTTACAATGACTGTATGAATTGTAATGACACGACACTCACAGACACACAGGTCTGTTCAACATCACAAACCGCTGGTTGTCCCTCTTCCTCTCCCTCACAGCTCGTCTTCCTCCTCACTCTCAGGACTGTCCCTCTCTACATCCTCTCCAACTAACTCCTCTGTCTCTCTGTCATCCTGCTCCTCAGCTCCTCCTCATCTCCATCCTCTCTCTCTACATCGTTCTCCACTGGCCCCTGTCTAAAGCCACCTATGCACTGGGGGGGGGTTATGTTCAGGGATTTATGATGTTTGTAGTAAAAGAAGAGCAGCTGAACCTTTCTTCTTTGTTTTTCTTCTCTTTGACGATGATTCGTCCATCACTGACGTCTTTTCTCACTGCTGAGCAAACTGCAGCTGATCGCTCTCTGCACATGAAACACACAAAGATAAATAAACCAGTGCAGGTTTTTGCAGGTAGAACAGCTGTTAGCAGTGCTGCCACACGTGTGATATAAAGAAGAGTCGTAGCATCACAAACATCTTTCTTAGAAACTGGCAGCAGTTTTCAGCAGCTCACATTTTACTACAAGGTCCAAAACCAAGACTCTTTCTAACGTTACACACACACTACAATCAGCACTGTGGTGAGAAATGAGCTTCACACATCAGTCCTGTGGAGCTCAGGGTCAATGTTGTAGCTGAGATTCATTTACATGATGTTTGGATTCATTCACTGAATTCTACTTTTACTCCACCTGTTTGCTGTCTGGTATAAACACACTATAAACAACATGTTGTGAAGACACTATGGCAGGATAGCTCGTGAAACATCTGCTCACATCTGGTTGAATTCAGTTGTGTACATCCACAAAGAGCAGCAGGTCAGCTGATCACAGCCTGGACACTGAAAACCTGAAGCTCACGTTAGAAACGACTCTGATTATTTTCCTGTGCTGAGCCACTACAAACACTTTGAATGTTCCCCACCTGCTGAATCCACTTTAACCCTGACTGTACAAATAGAACATCTTTGTTTTCCTCTGCTCATGTTCTACTTCACTGATTCAAACTGAGGATCTATATTAGAATGAACATTTAGACTGAAAGGGTTCATCAGAAATCCAGAAATGTGTGTGTTGGACCAAAAATTAATTTCTGATGTTTCTGTGTTTTTCTCTAATATGTTTATAAAGTTTATATAGTTAAACAGACTGTAGTGAACAGGATTTATGAATGAGTTATAAATAAAATAAAGAAATGAGCTGCTGTTGAAGTATCTTGATGACACTGTGTAATTGTACCACAATGTAATGAATTCAGTCCTTTGTGGTGACTTAAATATCCTCATACAACTATGATGTTATATTTCTTCAAACTTCTTGGCCACATCTCATTTTAAAAGGACATTTTAATATTAATGACACTTTTACCCATATATATATATATATATATATATATATATATATCAAATATAACTGATCTATTCTAGTGACAGAAATATTCTTTCTTGCTCAAAATAAGTGGATATCGTTCATGAGAGATATAGACCTATTTAAACAAATCTCTTTTAAATTCCCGCGATGATATCTGGCACATTCCGAAAATTACGTATTAGCAACTGATAGGCTGAAGGGTTGGGCGGTCCCCGCCAAAGTTCATTTATATGAAGGGTTTTAAGGATTTTAACAGCAGGTTGCACTGTAGACCAGTTCCGGCTTTGGCAACAGTTTTCCAGTCAAATTTTCAGAAACTTTTCCCGCGAACTTTAAAAACACTCTGATCTGCGCACCCACAGAAGTACAAGTAATGGACCTGACATCAGCCTGCTGCTCTGTGATTTTCACCTGCCTTCTCTCGGCTGTCTGTTCAAGTGAGTTAAACTGATTTTTTGTTTTTTACACTGTAACTACACACTCATAACACACTGCGATCCACTGTAACTACACACTGACAACACACTGAGGTGGCAGAGATGGATCAGGGTGCTTGTGTTATGATCGGAAGGTCGGGGCTTCACCGACCGTGAGGTATCCCTGAGTAAGGTACCGTCTGTACACACTGCTCCCGGGGCGCTGGACTGTTGGCTGCTCGCTGCTTCACTGACTGAATGTGTTAAATGCAGCGGACTCATTTCCTACTGGACTAACAGCAGCCTGCTGTCACTGTGAGCAGGACACAAATGTGTGAAACAAACTCCACATCTGTGCTGATGTTCGCTCAGTGTTGTACTTACTCTGAAAAGTCCCGCACAGGGGGGGTTGACGTCAGAGAGGGGGGGCGGGGTTTTCCGGAACCTTCTAAAGCAGAGCAGAGGCCCGGTCCTCTCCCGGTCCTACTTCTTCTAAGTCGTCTGGATATCCTCGTTAAACTTTCTAACAATGCAGAGTTTTCGCTCGGAAGTTGTTTCTACCATCTCTTTAAGGGCTGAGGTAAAACGAAACTTTATAAACTAGAAAATCCGTCAGAAGAAGGAGCGAGTAAACGCAACGCTGTCACAAACGAGCCCGAGGTTTTCCTGCTAGTCTTAAAAAAGGGTTGTACTTCCTGTCCCAGTGAGCAGGAGGAAACTGTCTGAATCGCTTCACATTTACATGGAAATGATCATTAATGCTGAAGCCGTGTGGGTATCAGTCACGGACCGGCCTCCCCTCGTGTGTTTTTCTATTAAGATCAGGATCATTGCCCGAAAAATGATGATGTTACCGATCAGATTCTTTCATGGTGGATCAAAATCTGATCTTCTCTGTGTTCATAATTTCATCCATTCAGACAAGATCAACAACACTGACTGACACGCAACTCCAAAAACTAACAGAGCCTCCATCGTGTTTCACAGATGGCTTCAAAAATGTACAGTTTTGATTCATCATTTAAACCTTTAACCTCTCTAATCTGTGTCGTTTCTTCTTTCAGACCAGGAAATAATTACAGCTGAGTCTGGTCAGAAGAATGTCACTCTGACATGTCGAGCTTCAAACGACAACAACATCTTAGCTGTAAAGTGGAGCAGAGTTGACCAGAAGGAGGGATATGTCTTTTTGTACCAGGATGGGCACGTTATTCCAGATTATCAGGATTCATCTTTTAAGAACCGGGTGGATCTGCAGGGAAGACATAAGAAGGATGGAGACGTGTCTCTGATTCTGAAGGATGTCACAACTGCAGATGCTGGAACATACAAGTGTCATGTTGCCCAAAAATCAGGGGAACCTATGAGCCTCATCACCCACCATAAACCTGAGTGTTGTTGTTCCTCCAGGTGAGTGAGTAGAGTTGAGTGTGTGTGTGATCAGAGGTGAAGCTGCTTCCTGCTTGTTGATGTTTGTTTCTAAAGATGTTGTTGATGAGACTTTGTAGAAAGCAGCTGGTCTGAGTGATGTGATCAGAGTGCAGTAGATAATGTCTGACAGCAGTTTGAAGAGGAAATGGATTCTGTTCTGTTCTTCACTCATCACCCTACCTGACAGCTGACACCTCACACCTGTTTCTCACCTGCAGGTCAGCCAGGAGGACACACAGAGGATGGAGGGAAGGAGGACGGAGGAAGGAGGATGGAGGGAGAAGGATGGGGGGAAGAAGGAAGAAGAGAAGGAAGCAGGAGGGAAGGAGGATGGATCTGTTGGACTGAAAGTTGGACTGAAAGTTGGTCTTCCTGTTGGCGTTATTGTTGCTGCTGTTGTTGTTGTTGTTGTTGGTGTTTTAATCTACAGGAAACTTAAACCACAGAGTCAGGGTCATACCAGCCTCCAGCTGAACAGCAGCCTGTTTGAAATGTGAAAATAAGATTTTCACAAGTTTTTAAATGTATTTTTGTTTGGTGCAAACATCGACAAACAGTCCAACAGAGAAACAGAGTCAGGATTCAGGATTCGCCTCCTTGAACTCTCTCAGAGGGCTTCCAGCTGATCTGAGTCTCCTGCTGCTGTTCCAGCTTCTCAGAGCAGAGACAGACTGAGGACATCCTGGATTTGTTGTTCAGCATCTTTGTGAACGAGTTCATCACGTTGTTTTGAACAGTTTTAAAGATGGATTCATTCCAAAAAAAAAGAGAGTGAACTAATGTCGTACATTCCTTCTTTTTCTTTAGTTTGCTTGAATTTCAGACGTGTCCTGTTTCTACTGTATGTGTAGCTGTTAGCTCGTGACCTCTGCTCCTGCTGAGGCTGAAGCCTCAGACTGTTTCTGTAGTTTAAATAGACGAGACATCTATAATATATATTTGTATAATATTAAATTACATGGAGCTTTATTTATTTCTGTTTATTTATACACTTTTAAAATTATTCCTGGTACAGATTTTATTGTTTTATGTTATTATTGATGAAAAAATGAGTTGGATTTTGTATACATGAATTCTCTTTATAAAAAATATTTTCTATCCTGTATTCCAAAACGTTGGTTCTGTTCGTCTGGACGTAGCTTGTAAATGTCCTGTTATAAGGTTGGGGAAACCTGCAGTCACTTGGATGAGTGACGAAACGTTTCTCCCACTGAAAACACCACATCCAGGTGAACAGAGTCAACTTTTGGAGATTTACTTACCTGGATGATTGAACATGCATCAAGGCCCTTTCTCACCTGTACAGTCTGTTTTTGTTCTGTAATAAAGTTCTTAACCTGAATGTTGCTTCTGTTGCTTCATGAGTAAATCTGAAATGAAACTGAATAATCTGAGCTGGAATCAGTCAAAAGTGAGTTTGTGTGAAATCATCTTTGCCTCTGCTTTTAAAGTGAGTTTTTTTCCCCAACTATCGCCATCTGGTGGCCTTCAGAGAGAATGCAGGCTTCCATGTTTTATGCTGTGTCTACAATGTATCAGTGTGGTGCTATTAGTATAGGTGGGATGTAGATTTTGTTACATTTACCTGTGAGCACAAACTACACGCATCAATAGGCAGGTCCATGTACTTACATGCATACTGTGCTACAAACCCCTCAAAGTGCTTTTAATTAACCGCACATTCATAAAGCAGCATATTCTGGGCACTTCATCTCCCTCACATACACGACCAACCTAGAATCTTCCACTCCAGAGTAGCTGAGTGCAAACTCCACACAGAAAAAAAGAAGCCCAGCAGGATTTGAACCTAGAACCTTCTTGCTCTGACAGGACAGCAACAACCTGCACCACCTATGGCAGAAACTGAATCTGTGCCAAAGCACCATCTCTCAAAGCGCACTCTGACATCTGTATGACCTGTGCTGTTTTCTTTTTCACTCTAGGGAACCTTGGACTTTTGAGTCTTTGTCCTTCGTGGAGTTTACCTGTGCAGGTGAGTTTGATATCAAAGTCTTATTAATTTCATACGACAGCTGAGTGCTGTTGGCTGCTCACAGAGAGGACGCAGGTCTCCTGTCACCAAACCTCTGCTGTCATGTGGACAAAGCAGATGTTAGTTTTTATGGATGTACTCACACACAACAGTTTGGTGCAATTAAGTTGTGAAGACAAGATTTTTCTGTTCATAACTCAGCTGTCACCAGCAGAGGAGGAGTCGAGGCAACAGCTGATCTAGAGAAATCTTCTCAGGGTAGCAAAATCAGTCATTTCTTTACACATGTTACAGAATGTAACATCTGCATATGTATCATATACATGGTTAAAATACATGAAATATACTTGCTGCCTACTTTATATAAAAAAAAACTTTATTGTTTTCTTTAACACTCATAATTAAACATTTCACTTAAATAAAAAAGGTGAACTGTTTAGCTTATATGATAAATAAACACAATGCAGAAAGCTACACAACATGAAGCGGTTCATTTACAAACACTAGTCTAACTTAAGTTTCACACTCTGTTACACAATACTAACCTGATCTGCTTCTGTTGTTATAGACTGTACGTGGTTCCCACTGGTCTGACATTTCTCTTTAACTTTACTTTTACAGCTTTCAAACTGTGCTTTACCTTCTTTGTTATCATTATTTTTTTAGCAAACTATTTTTTATTAACATTCTTTATTAACACAACTGATCTAAAAAAACAAAACAAAACATAAAAATCTACTGGGGAAAAGTTATCTTTTACTGTAAAAACCTCAGCTGTGTTTATTGGTGGTGGTAGGTATCGTCCGTGCTGCATTCACATCTTCTAGTAGATCTTCTGAGGGTACTTCATGTAGATTTGGTAACCAGCTACACTGGATCCAGGTTTCAAGCTCAGTTCCTCTCGCACTCAACGATCCTTCTTCTACTGCACTTGGGGCTTTGTACCCAATCTCGGGTGGGGGTGATGATATCTCCCCCCTGACCTGGCGTCCTGGCTCCCCCTTGCCGTAGCATTTGTGTTGTACCTCATCAATCTCTAGCTGTGCGAGCAGTTCCTTCTTTCGAATGTTGGAACACTGAGCTACTGGTTGTTTCACCATCCATGTAGATGTTGGGTATCGAAGACTCCATAGGTCCCTCATCCTGTCCATGTACCTCCTTCTGCTGGGGTTACTTGTGTAGTAGCGTTCCAACAACACCCTGTTTTCATCTCTTGCACACCAATGTCTTCTTGTCCAGTAGCCACTTCTA